>NC_057811.1:374113867-374202262 GCF_018294505.1 Triticum aestivum
GGATGGGCTCCGCGGGCCGCGGCGGCGGCGGGTGACGTGGCACGACGCCATTGGCCGGGAGCGGCGGTGCGACTGCGTCCGGTCCGGGACAGACATGTCCGGCGCGGTGGGGGAGGAAAAATTAGGGTTTCATCCGTGAATTTCGGGGGAGGCACAAATATATAGGCAGAGGGAGCTAGGAGAGTCCAAACAAGGTGCGGTTTTCGCGCACGCGATCGTGATCGAACGACCGAGAGCATGGCGGAGACTTAGAGGGGTTTTGGGGCTATTAGAAGGGGGTTTGCTGCACACACAAATGGACTTAGCGGATGCCCGGTTAACCGTTGGAGTACCAAACGACCTCCAAATGGAACGAAACTTGACCGGTGGTCTACCGGTGGTATACCAGGGCCACTTGACAAGCCTCGATCCATTCCGAGAACGTTCAACACCCGCACACGAAAAGAGGCAAAAGGTGGCGCCGGGTGACATAGGAGTGCCGGATTGCAAAACGGACAACGGGGAAAATGCTCAGATGCATGAGACGAACACGTATGCAAATGCGATGCACATGATGACATGATATGAAATGCAGATGATGACATGGCAAAATGCAACACGCAAGCAGATGACATGGCAACGACAGCGAATAACTGGCAGACACCTGGCGCATCGGATCCGGGGCGTTACACTGTAGTTGTACTCATCTCCAAAGGCCACTTCCAATTCGATCTTACCAACTGGATGAGCCGACTTACCAGGCACCACGCCATGGAAAACAGTATTGGACTGGCTGAGGTTCTTATCAATCAACCCCATACGACGGAAGGTCTCATAATAGAGGATGTTGATGCTGCTGCCTCCATCCATGAGCACCTTAGTGAACTTATATCCTCCTACCTGAGGAGCCACCACCAGGGCCAAGTGACCCGGATTATCAACCCGGGGAGGGTGATCCTCCCTACTCCACACAATAGGCTGCTCAGACCATCTTAAATAGCGTGGAACCGCCGGCTCAACAGCATTCACAGCCCTCTTATGAAGCTTCTGATCTCGCTTACACAGACTGGTGGTAAACACGTGATACTGTCCACCATTAAGCTGCTTTGGATTGGTCTGGTAACCCCCTGCTGCTGTTGATGACCCTGGCCGGACTGCTGATTAAAGCCCCCTTGACCATTCTGAGGATTAGGATTTGAACCGCCGCCCGGGCCATGAAAACCGCCAGCGCCTGAGCCGCCACCCGGGCCATTGTTGCCATTAAAGGCATTGGAATTCTTAAAGGCCTTCATGATTGCGCAATCTTTCCATAAATGAGTAGCTGGCTTCTCCCTAGAACCATGCCTCGGACAAGGCTCATTCAACAACTGCTCGAGAGTCGGGCCTGACCCGCCAGCTCGGGGAGGTGGCCTCCCCTTACGTCGCGGGTTGTTACCCTGTGAGCTGGCATTGGCCACAAACTCCATGCTGCCATCAGCCTTACGTTTGTTACCTCCTTGGTTTGCCGGGTTATGCTAAGGACCCTTGCCATTGCCATTCTTCCTTCCCTTCCCTGTCCTTTCATCATCTGAAGCGGGGTCCTTGGTACTATCAGAGTCGGCGTATTTGACGAGAGCCGCCATCAGCGTACCCATATCATTGCAGTCGCGTTTGAGCCGCCCGAGTTTCATCTTCAGGGGCAGGAAGCGACAATTCTGCTCCAACGTTAAGACTGCAGAGCCGGCATCCATCTTATTAGATGAATGTATTATCTCTTTGACACGGCAAACCCAATGTGTCGTAGACTCACCCTCCTGCTGTTTACAGTTAGTCAAATCCATAATTGACAGAGACTGCCTACAGGTATCTTTGAAGTTTTGGATGAACCGGGCTTTCAGCTCAGCCCAAGACCCGATGGAATTCGGTGGCAGCCCTTTCAACCAAGTGCGGGCAGTCCCATCTAGCATCATGGTGAAGTACTTGGCCATCGCCGCTTCACTGACCTCCAACAATTCCATGGCCATCTCGTAACTCTCGATCCAGGCTCCGGGTTGTAAATCAGCCGTGTAATTAGGCACCTTCCTAGGCCCTTTGAAGTCCTTGGGTATACGTTCATTGCGGAGAGCCGGCACTAAACAAGGGACACCTCCAGTCCTCGTAGGGATACCCACGTCGACAGAAGTCGTCGGATAAGCCGGGGGTGTCTGGTAAGCCGTCAACTGAGGCACCTGCTCCGCCTCTTGCCGTGCTCTGTCTTGGTCTGTCGCGTGAAAAGTTCCATTATGAGCCGGGCCATGGCCAGGTAGCAAGTCATGGCGTCGGACATGACTTGAGCCGGTTGCTGAAACCATGTGTCTGCTATAACTCGGGCTCCGGCCTAGGCAAGGGGTTGAATGGATCCTGTCCCGGCTGTAAGAGTACGCCTCTTGCTGCGCCAGAGCTGTCTGAAGGAGCTCCCTGACCCGGCGGGTTTCAACCGCCGTTGGAGAGTCGCCATCGATTGGGAGAGCCGCCAGCCGTGCCGCTGCAGCGACCATGTTCTCCAACGGGTTGGCATAATGACCCGGTGGTATTGGCACGTACTGAGGCAGGGCAGGGTTCACCCGGGGCGGTCCCATTACTTGGGGCTGAATTGGTGTCCCAGCCCCGGGCACTATGATCTCCGGCGGGTTACTAGACCCTGCACCTGGCGTGTTGAAGAGGTTTCGAGGATCGTAAACTGGAGGGAGTCGAGATTGGGCCTTTTGATGCCTCCTTCTCATGACCTCATTGGACGTGTTCTGATCCATCGTGAGCCAGAAGGATTGCGCCTGAATCAACTGAGTCTGGGCATCAAGAGCTGCCCTCTCCGCAGCCATCCTGATCCCCTCCGCTGCCAGATCCTCCTTGGCTTTTACTAGATCCAACTTTAACTGTGCCACCTCCGCGTCATGCTGAGCTTGATCCGCCGGAGCCACCGTAGCGGTCAACAGGACCGTCATCTTGTCTGTGAGATCCATCAATACCTGAGCCGACGAAGGCACCGGGCTTCCTGACCCGGAGGCGGGGTTTTGAATAGGTTGCGCGCCGGCCATGAAAATTCCAACCCGGCTCGGCGGTTCAAAGGGGTCCGGAATGTTGTCGCCATCGGAACAACCCCTGAGCCTGCCATCTTGAAGTTGATACAACGAGTTTGACTCATTCGTAGACGACTCGCCGTCAGAGCCGGCGGCCGTCTCATCACCAGATCTAGATCCATCAGAGAGTCCTCCATGGACACATCCCACAAAAGCATGCTTCAAGGCAGGCAGGGCCCGGGCGGGTCGTGCGCGCTGAGCCGTCTCGATGAGATCGGCGCAGAGATCCGGCTCAAGGCCCGGCTCACCAATCTTGCCAATGAAGACATGAATTCCGCCGAAGGGGACCCGGTACCCGTACTCAATTGAGCCGGCATCGGGGCCCCAGTTTGCATCGTCGATGTAGAGCTTGCCGCGATGACTCTTGGTCATCCGGCCCACAGCGTATCCCTTGAGCCCTTCGAAGCTGCCCTTCAAGAACTCAAATCCGCCGTGCGCTAGCCCCACGGTGGGCGCCAACTGTCGTGGAATTGTCACGGCAGATGTCCTTGAGCTAGGACTTAGTCGTGGAGCCATTGCAGCTAGGAAGCTTAAAGGGGTTAAATGGGACAAGGAACACGAGGGTTATACTGGTTCGGCCCCTTACGGTGAAGGTAAAAGCCTACGTCTAGTTGAGGTTGTATTGCTTGAGGTTTCGACGACGAGGAGCTAAACCGCCTTGCCTGGTTATCGATCTGATCTTACTTGTCCCTAAACCGCCGCCGGGTCGTCCCTTTATATAGAGAGGTTGACGCCCCGCGGCTCTCAGAGTCCCGGCCGGCTCATAAGAGTGTCCGGCTCGGACTCTCAACTATTCTTGCCTTACACTACAAGTCTCGCCATACGGCAGTTTATCACTACGGGCCTTAAGCCATCTCCGGGTCTTAGGCCCATCATTGACCCGCCGTCTTCAAGCTCGGTACTGGGCTTCGCGTGATGACCATTATGAGTAACCCGGCATCTCCTGGCGGGTGACTCTAAGGGTTATATCCTCAACAGGCAGGTTATTCCCACCCCCAAATCTGGCGAGAGGGTAGTATTTGTGTCCCACTTCCTCCATGGGTTAGGGTTCGCGCTTAACCCCTTCGTCCGGGGGCTCATTTTCTACTATGGGCTAGATTTTCACGATCTGGCCCCGGACTCTGTTCTTCTCATCTCGACATTCATCATCACGTGTGAGGCCTTCCTCCGGACTCCCCGCAGTTTGGTTTGTGGCTCAAGACTTTTGATGTGAGGCCGCGGGTGGCAGAGGAGGAACAAGCAGAGTGCGGCAGCGTCGTAATAGGCAAGCTTGCCGACGCGGTTTGGCTTGAAGGGTCCTTCGTCGAGTCTTCCGATATGTGGCAGCAGGGGTGGTTTTATATCAATGAGCCAAGGGGCCCCAAGTGGGCGGCTACGCCTGCGTTCCGACCCGGCCCTCCGATTCAGCTTGCTTCATGGATCAATAAGGGATTGGATTGGGATCCGTTGATGAAGTGCAGACTCTGCAAAGTCGCATATCCGGAGTCTTTCCGAGAAGGGCATCGACCTTGTGAATGTCGTTCAAGTAATGCTAGTCTGCCGGACCCTGCCATGTCAGCGGCGGCCTCTCCGTATGTGGGAGTTTAATCCAGAAGGGCGGCGGACTCTTCAGCACTTCTTCGGCGCTACGCACGAAGGAATGTGGAAATTACATTTTGGGGAACGAGAGCAATGGCCGGACACTACCGAAGACGTTGGCCTTGACTGCAATCATCCAGACACTTAGGTAAGTATTCAATCTTCGAACACCTTCCATTCAAGCATCTCTTGACATGATACTGAACAATCCGTCCCTATGCAGGACTGGATAAAGAAAGCGGTGTTAATCTGGTGTCCGGCGCCCCTTCCCGAAGATTCTGCGACCGTCCTGCTGACGAGGATGCTGACTCCGACACCGTACCAGGTGTCAGCAGAGGGGGGCGAGAGCGGGGAGCTCAGAGGTGATGCCCGCCCTGAGGATGAATTAGACGCTGTGTTCGGGGCCCTCCATGGCAAGAAGAGGGCCGCTTCCGGAGGTCGGGAGGGGAAGCCTTCCAAGAGAGTAAAAACGCCATCGTCGGGCGGCCCGGGCCGGGCAAGAGATGTTGCCGCAGAGCTTTATGATGAGGATAAACCTCTGGCCAAACCGTAAGTGAAGCTGGGGCACTTTAAACATACCTCATCCTTTTCCTGTTTAGTGAAGCAATCATCCGACATGTGTACATCCTCGCAGGTTAACGCCTGGCGTTTCTCAATCGTCGTCCTCCTCGGGGGACCTTCTTCTGGAGATGATGGAGAGTGACACGCCTTCTCCAGCATCTTCGCCCAATAGGGCGGACGATCTTGAGGTATTGTCCCGGAGGGCTCCTCCCGATCCACAAGTAGTGCCGGAAACGAAGAAGGCATTTCCCGAAGGTGGTGCCTCTGTCTCTTGGAGTTCGGGAATCAAGAATGACGGCCCTGAACCGTCTGGTTTACAGCCGGAGGTGATTCTGCAGGTGAGTAAACGGATTCCTTCAAAGGATTGTCGTACTTCGGCGGCGGTTTCCGAAGACCCCGGAGGGCCGGAAATGCTGACGGACATGCTGTGACGAGCGTCCGTTTCGGAGGAGCACCGTGCCTTGATGGTTACGGTGGCCAAAAAGGTTCTATCCGCGAAGAGCGGGTTGAACGAGGCTTTTATGAGCCTTCTGAAGGGTTTTGAGGTTTGTGATGTAGTTTCGCCAATGGAATTTTATTGACAGAATGCACCTGTTGTATATGCAGTAGCCCCTGAGACTCGGATTGCCTTCCAAAGGAAGCGATCGGAGGATCGAAAAGATATGCTCAGGTACTAACCTTGATTTAACAATGAATACAGGATGCCTTCCCTCATGCGGCTACCCGGAATACGGAGGTGGCCGAACTGCAGCGGAAGCTGGATATTGTGGAGGATGACATCGCATTGATCAACAGGCGTCTTGACGACTCACAAGGTATATATTTCGAGCATTCCTTACACCAATGTGCTTGTATTTTGAGCCTTACTCTAAAAAGAGTTTTATATGGAATGTGCATGAATGCAGATGGTGCTACCGCCGTAGAAGCCCTTTGGGCGGAGCTAGCCCGGGCCAAGGAGCAAGCCCGGTTTAGTAATGCGGCTGCCGAAAAGGCATCAGCTGAGTTGAAAGCCAAACAGGCCGCATGGCACCGAGACAAGGAGAAGATGTCCACCATGGCGCACGAATTAGAGAATGCGGCTAACCGCTGTAAACTTCTTGAGAAGGAAAATGAAGCCAAAACGGCTGAACTTGACAAGGCCTTACGAGAGGCGAGAGAAGCGCGGTCTGAATCCAGAGCGGCCCGCGAGGAGATCCGGCAAGCTGGGGAGATTGCGGCTGGCAAGCCCTTTTTGCTACAGGCTAAGTTTGGTGATCCGAACTATGCTCAGCTTAACCAAGTATGGAGTTCTCCGGACAAATTTTTGGACTTACCGAAGAGCTCTTCCGATGCGGCGCAGTTTTACTGCGCACAAGAGGGGTATGCCACGGAGAAGCTCTTCTGGTCACAATTCGGCGCGTCGAAGCGCCCTCTGTTGCTGAATGAATAGATGTCCCAGTGGGCCGAGCTTCATAGGATATCCGGCGACGCCATGAAGAACGTCATAATCCGGTTGTGGCCAAGTGAGCCTATTCCGAGTAGATATTTTGGCCTGGTGCGGCGGCTTGTTGAAGCGGTGCCACGTATCGACGATGTGAAGAGGTCGGCATGCATTGAGGGTGCACGAATGGCCTTTGCCCAAGTCAAAACATTTTGGGGAAAGATGAAGGCCATCGATGTCGCGGCAAGGAGTCCACCCAAGGGCAAGGACCGTTATGAGCCGGAGCACTTTTTTGAAGACGTCCTGGAAGCCGCCCGCCTTATGGAGGGTCAATGCTCGAAGAACATAATGTTCGAGTGAGGTGTATTAGAATTGTAAAAGACAATTTTATAATTGATCTATTTTATGTTTTTGCTCAAAAGCTTGAATTCCTCCTGTGCAGCCGTTTTAATATAATCTGAAAGTTTTCCAGTCGTCGGCTTCAGCCCCTTCGTAGGAAGTACGGGGGTGTTCGGAAAAGCATTTAATCACTCTTCATCCAATGTCTTGGTCCATGGAGGAGGTGATAATGCAGCGAACCAGGCAATCGAACTATAGGGCGTTAACACTTTCACTTAGCCATAGGAGTTTTATCGTGGGGCTACGACATAGCCCCTGGTATGTATACGGCGTACTGTAATGTTGTGCCTTACATATTTTGATCTAAAAAGATCCTTCGTGTGACACGGAGATCGCTAAAGATTTGAGTAAGTCGTCAAGTGGTTGACCAGCTCTCGCCGCATCATGACAGTCAGTTTTCGGCTTTCTCTACTGAGGTGCTCATCCGGTCTAGGCCAGGGCACAATCGCAGTAGTTCTCCCTTTACTACCCTAGCCGATAGAGCGGAACGTAGGGTAGCAAGCACAGGAGCCGGGCAACCCAACTATTGACCAAAGACAATGATTCGGAGCTGATGCATATAAGGCCAAACTTGCGACACCGAAGTACGCTATAGAGCTATTCGGACTTTTACTGGCGACTCATTTGTTCCCATACCGGGGCCCTGGCAAGTTATGCCATGGTGCGTCTTGTAAGGCAGCCATTACGGCCGGACTCATTGTAGACAGAGCATGGAAGATTAGTTCGGGTAAAGTTTACTGGGAACGGAGCAATATGCCAATGAGGAATGTATATAAAAAGTAAAAAACCACAACCCGGCTATTTGACATGCTCGGGGTTGGGAACGGAGGAAAAAGGCATAGTACAGGCTCAAAATAACGAGTGCGGTCTACAAAAGCTTGTTTTGGACCTCCTGTCGCATGTCTGCGCCGCCCGTCCTCGGGGAGGGGGAATCCTTAACGGAAGTGACCCCTTAGGTGAGTGTACAGATCCGAACTCCGATAGAGTCCAATGTAGGTGCTGTCCTGATGGTCACCTATTTTTAATATATAATAAATAAAAGTAAGGAAAACAGGAAAAAAACGTTACCGGAATTCTTGCAGGGTTGTCCGTATTGTGCTTCCGCCGACGCCCATGGTATCTTGAGCGCGTAGTGATGTATGCGTGGTGTAAATCCTGCCGATATAGTGGCTGGCTGGCGGAAGCCGGACTGCTATTTTCGTTCCGAGAGTGGTCGAACTTCGGAGGGAAACTGTTTCTGGCCCCTGGTGTTCGGCTGGTGTCGTGGAATTGACACGTCAGATGTCCTAGGTGTAAGGACTTAGTCGTGAGGCCAGCGCATCTATGTAGTAGCTTGAGAGGGGTTGATTGGGATAAGAGACGCAGGGCGGATCAACGCACAAGACAAGGGTTTAGACAGCTTCGGGCCCCGGGAAACATCATCCGGTAATAACCCTACGTGCTGTTTGAGGCTAGGTCTCATTATGCTCATGAGAGAATCGTCGGTAAGCCGGCTCTTTGTGTCTAGCCCTAGATATTGTTTCTTGTTGCCTGTCCCTCTTTGGGGTGCCCTGCCCCTCCTTATATAAGTTAGAGGGGCGGGTTACATGTGGAGTCCTAGTAGGACTAGGACTAGTCTATCTTCTCTTACAAGTTAATTACAAGTCCGGGTCTTGCTTCCTCGTAAAGGAAATATTCGTCATCCCTTCCTTCTTAAGCCGGCCCACCATAACATGAGCCGGCCTTCTGGGCCTTGGGCCTAGTCTTCTATCTGACCCGCCCGCCGGGTTACTAATGAGTCGCCAAGATCAGGCAGGTTATCTGTGAATCGCCAAGCTCCGGGCGGGTCACCAGTGAGTCGCCAATTCCAGCCGGGTCATACCGCGGGATATATCCCCGACATTAGCCCCCAGTTTAATTTGGATTTATCCATGTTAAACTGATCCTGTAAAATAAACACAAGAACAAACTTGATAGGTTGTGCTCCGGGTTAAATTTTGTAAGCCGGCACCTGATCATCTTTAAATCCTTGTCATTTCTTTCTTGATACATGCCCATGAATTCATAGAAAATCTCCTTTAATAGATATGTTCAAACTTTGTGAATGCAAAAAATCCAGATACTTCTTTGAGAAATCCGGGTCAATAGGCCAGCTTCAGAGTCAATTTGCTGGCATTGGTCTCTTGTAGAGAAATATTGTAAGAAACAATCCACTTGAATCGGCTTTCAATGCTCTGACTTGACAAAAATATTGGTCTTCAAATATTCAACTTATATTCATCCGGCTTAAAGATATAAAACTTGCCGGTTTATGAGTACCAAAATTGCCGGGTTATAAATAGATGATGCCAAGTCATAATTGTCGCCGACGCCGGTTTATGATTGTTAATGACGCCGGTTTACAGACACAGGGTCATAATGATTGGTGACACCGGATCAATCTGGTTTTGCTCAAAACAGAGAAATTGAAGATATTTCTTTGATAATAATATAATACCTGTAGCCCCCAAGTCTTGAGCAGAACAAAGCGATGGCTTAAGACTTGCTTCAATATGAATACTGCCACTTTGAAGAAATCCATGTTGTTCATCCCAATCACTAGTACAAACTGAATATTCCATATTATATAGCCCCCAAGTGCCGGGTTGTCATGCTTGCAGCAACCTGGGACTTGTAATTGCCTGATTCTCAAAAACTTCAACCAGTGTAGCCCCCAAGGGCCGGGTCATTATGCAATAATGAGCAGGGACTTTATAAATATGATCATGTAAATTTGAACAGCAATGTGTAGCCCCCAAGGGCCGGCTTAGTAAGATAATACTGAGCTGGGACTTTTCATTGAAAATAATCATATGATGTAACCCTCACCATGGGGCTTGAACCCACGTCCACAAGGTTAAGAGCTTTGTGCTTTACCAACTAAACAGTGGATCCTTCAATATAATGGATTAAGACTTATGTACCTTGAATTGTTGACAGGAGCAATTGGTAGCCCCCAAGGGCCGGTTTATCATAATATGATGAGTCGGGTCTTCAACAAGGCCAATAAAAAGTAATCTTGCATTAGCCCCCAAGTGCCATGGTGCATGCTGGCAGTGACATGGGACTTGCACATTTGATGTAATCTCAATTTGAATAATGTAGTCCCCAAGTGCCGGGTCGTAAGCCTGTAGCGACTCGGGACTATTCTTTCTATTGTAGAATAAATCAAAAATAATAGCCATTGCGCCAAAGTGACTTTGAATACCTCATCTGCTGATAGGCCAATCCGGAGTTTAAATACCCGGCGGCTCTTGGCCGATGCCGATTTAATACGCCTCCATTGTAAGCCGGAATTTGTACAACCCGGCGGCTTATAGCCTTTGAGAAAATCAAGAATTGATAACCCTTTTGAGACACCAATTTCCATCTATGATGGGCTTGAATTTAATCATTTATGTAAGTCATAACTCTGTAAATCCTGCAAAGTTTAAACAACATATGCCCTGGCGACTTAACGTCAAAAACCATGGCGGGTAACCACCCAAATGTAGTCTTATCCTGCACGCAAGTAGATCACAAGAACCCTTGGCGGTTTACCGCAGGGCGGGTCATAATATCTCACATATAACCACTGTGATATTGAATTTGTACTGCTGGTTTACATGACCTGTGCAGTAAGGGTGATAACCCAATCCTTAGAAGCCAATACTTCCAAATATATGATGATTGTCATAAGCCGGCGACTTATCATCGAAAATCAAGCCGGGTTTAAATAGAAACCACTCATATACACTTTACATATGAAAAAGAGCTTCAAATAAAATCCAAAAATTGTTTGCAAAAAGAGACTTCAACAATTTTGAGGCTTCTGATTCGAATACGATCAGAAAACCGTCCCAAAGGGGTTAAGCTAAGATTCGAATACGATCATATAGCCCCCAGTGGCTTTGGCGTTGCCGATCAAGAGGGTACCGACAGCTATGTTCTCTTTGGTTCGAATACGACCTATGTTTGAACAGGAAGCCCCCAAATGACCTTAAGAGTTGTTTAACGACGCTGATTCGAATACGATCCACGTCGGTTCTCAAAAGGGGTTGAGCTATGATTCGAATACGATCAAGAAACCCCCTAGTGAGCTCGGCAGTGTGCCAATCAAAAGGGTATCGACAGCTATGTTCTCTTTGGTTCGAATACGACCTATGTTTGAACAGGAAGCCCCCTAGTGATCATGAGAATATTTAACGACTCTGATTGAATACGATCAGGGTCACACACCAAAAGGGTTAAACTAAATTCGAATACGATTAGCTCCCAATGGCCATTAAAGCAGGGTACCCATATTTGAGTTGTGCTTTGTAACAGACTCTCTTTGGTCCCTTTAATTTTTCCTAAGAACTCAAGCTTTGCGAGAGATAACTTCTTTTTGAACCGGAAATTTGTAAACCGGATATTGAGAGCTCCAAAGCTTTGTAAGATATAAATTTACCTTGAGCCGGATGTTTGAACCGGATTTGAGAGCTTCAAAACTTTGCGGGAGAGAGATATCTCTTGAACCGGATTTTAAACCGGAATATTTATTTTGAACCGGCAATTTTCTGATGGCCTTTAAATTTTCATCAATATGGTAGTAGCCTCCAGAACCGGGTTATCATTCCCTCCAACGACCCGGGGTTCCCGAGTCATGTCACTGTAGCCCCCGAGTCTCAAGATGACTCGAGGAGTCGGCTTGAGATTCTCCATATTTAACCGTGATATAAACCGGCATAACTTGTATATCATTGGTGTTGATAACACGATGTGAACCCATAGAAGGTTGAAGCGACTGCGGCGGGTTATAAATGATCCCATATGAGTCGTGTCAACAACTCGGCCAATGGCTCCTTCCAACTAGTTGTTCGAAGTTAACCAAATTGTAGTTGCGCGACTCGTGCGCCTGCTCATTGAACCATCCAGTGCAGACGACGGCTGATAATATATGATAATTTGCCTCCAGTTTGTTGGAAGAAAACCGGGCTTCCCAAGTAGTGACTTGCTCATAATCAATAAACAACTCATCCAGACAAGTGCGGCCTGGTGTGTTGATGTAGATCAGGCCGCGAGAGACGGACGGTAAGGACGACCGTAACATCAGAGGCGGCACAGACAGATGAGTCGGCCGTGGCATTGTAAACCGGTGCGGATGGGTGAGTTGTCCTCCTTGTTGTAAGCCGGCGTGGTCGCGAGAGACGGCCACGGCGTGGTAAGCCGGCGCGGTCGCGAGAGACGGCCACGGCGTTGTAAGCCGGTGCGAGGGTCCGTTGAATAACGAAGACCACCTATGCCAAAAGATGTTGGCGTGCCTCCATCTCCGCAGTATAATATCACTGATGTGTTTAGGCCGAAAATAACCCGCCATGAAGTTGATGATCACTAGGTGAAACTGGAATCCTTCACGGGTGAACCGGCCGTGGGAGCAGACAGATGAGCCGCCCACGGCGTTGTAAGCCGGCACGGACAGGGAGAGTCGGCAGCGTCGTTGTAAGCCGGCGCAGTCGGGCGAGTTAATCACTAGCGCGGTAAGCCGCGTGGACGGGAGGGTCGGCTGGCGTGTTGATGTAGACCAGACCGCAGAGGCGGCGGCTTACACGCGTGTCCGTGAAGTTGCGTGACACAGACGAACGCCAGTAAAAATGATGTTGGCGCATGCTCCATATCCGCGGTATATCAACACTTTTGTAATGAATAATTTACCTGCGTATAACAATACTATTGGGCAGAGTGGTTGTTTTTATAAAAAATAAACAAGTACTGATAAAAAGTAAACTGAATGGATATCACCTGATGTGCCTTTTGGATAAAGTGACTGCATAGCAATCCGACCAAATGATGGCCTTCACATCCGAATAAATAACCATGCATCCATCTGGTTTTTAAGTAAGCCACGCTCCTCAATGCATTGAACTTGGGTGTCCCTGTCAACTTGTCTTTTATGTAGACAACACTTCAACGAGTGCTACTTCGTAACTGATCCTTAGCAACTCGCCACGCCATACAAACAGTCAATAGCTCGGCGCGGCACAGAGCCAGCGACGCCCAAGGCAGTAGCAACACCAGCAAAGGGAACGGCGGGAGACGCTCGTCGGTACTCATCGGAAGCGATAACAGCAGCCAAGGCGATTTTACGTAGGGGCGGCTTAGCAACTTGGAGTTGAGGCCCAGTGCTGGCTGTTTAACGACGCCGGCGAGTGAAGACGACCGGGTGGCAGTAGTAATCGGTCACGGAGGAGCAGCGGCTCGACGGAAAAGGCGACCATGCACTCGTGCTGTTGCATGACGGTATTTAAAGAATTTCTGAGCGTACTGTTCTCCCTCAAACATACTATGACTTTAGTGGCAATTTTGACAGAACCATAGACAATAATCATCAACCCGGCCGGCTGCAGACTTCTTGTTGACCTCGGCAACTCGGATAAAAAAATTCATCTAAGAAACTCCAATTTTCTTCACACAAAATATCTTAATAGAAATCCACACATGTACACGTGGACATATATCTTTTTTTTCTTTTGCTTGATCGCTTTGCACTTGAACTAGCAGCAGAGTAGTACTATAATAATATTTCCTGATCCCCAAACGAGAGCAGTTTTCCATCAAACCTCAGGAGCCCCGCCATGCAATGATTGTTTCTTCACTCCTTGGATTTCTGCAGCCGGTTTAAACCATCATTACCAGCCTTGCTCCGTACTGATGTAGACGTGAAGAGGAGCAGCAATCTGAATCGGATCCATACATGTATTGGTGACGTCGAATCAGATTCCTGTCCGGTCTCATCTGCAGCTGAAAAAACGATCTTTGCTCGAATTCAACGGGTCGCCCTGCAACGCGTGAGGCGCCGCATGCAAACCCTAAAATCTCCACGAATCTCATATCTGCCAGTTCCAAAAATCTTTAACCATAATCCTGACCTCCCAGCGATAAATTTGCCGGCTCTGTCCACGGTCGTCCGGCGGGTCACGCGGTCGTTCCATGCTAATCTCCATTACTCATGTCAGCCGCCCTGGACGCGTTCTACCCCACGCATAGTTTCGGCGAAAAATCAATCCGGTCTTGACAGATCGTCCGGTCACAGCGGCGCGCACCATGCAACCCTAAATTTTTTTTTCAACTCAAATCCTGTACTCCCGGATCCAAAGCAAATCTTGTGTGATTGTCTCGTGCCGGCTCTTCTTCAACCGGCCAATCGTGAGTTTCTCGATCCTTGAGAGTGCGCCCTCCAAGAACTCAACACCACCGTGTGCGAGCCCCACGGTGGGCGCCAACTGTCGTGGAATTGACACGTCAGATGTCCTAGGTGTAAGGACTTAGTCGTGAGGCCAGCGCATCTATGTAGTAGCTTGAGAGGGGTTGATTGGGATAAGAGACGCAGGGCGGATCAACGCACAAGACAAGGGTTTAGACAGCTTCGGGCCCCGGGAAACATCATCCGGTAATAACCCTACGTGTTGTTTGAGGCTAGGTCTCATTATGCTCATGAGAGAATCGCCGGTAAGCCGGCTCTTTGTGTCTAGCCCTAGATATTGTTTCTTGTTGCCTGTCCCTCTTTGGGGTGCCCTGCCCCTCCTTATATAAGTTAGAGGGGCGGGTTACATGTGGAGTCCTAGTAGGACTAGGACTAGTCTATCTTCTCTTACAAGTTAATTACAAGTCCGGGTCTTGCTTCCTCGTAAAGGAAATATTCGTCATCCCTTCCTTCTTAAGCCGGCCCACCATAACATGAGCCGGCCTTCTGGGCCTTGGGCCTAGTCTTCTATCTGACCCGCCCGCCGGGTTACTAATGAGTCGCCAAGATCAGGCAGGTTATCTGTGAATCGCCAAGCTCCGGGCGGGTCACCAGTGAGTCGCCAATTCCAGCCGGGTCATACCGCGGGATATATCCCCGACAGCTGGCGAGCCGCTCCGTCGTTTTTATCGCCTGGTGGCCTCCTCCCCTCGTGTGTGGCATTAAGCTTGCCTGCCTGCTTGAAGACCCAACAGTTTCTGTTGGTGTGATTAGCTGGCTTATCAGGATGGCCGTGAATCTGACAAGATCGGTCCAATATCCTGTCGAGGATGGATGGTCCATCCTGGTTTGCCTTAAATGGCTTCTTCCGTTGACCGGGTTTCGGATTGTAAAATCCGGCGGTGACCGCTGTGTCGCGTAATCTTTCATGACTGTTGCGACTGTTGTGTTCGGTTCGTCGTGGCTTGCCATTGCCGTCTCGGATTTCGGAAGTGTCCGGGTCACTGGCGTTGTTGCTTTTATGAGCGAGCCAGTTATCTTCTCCCGCGCAAAAGTGGGTCATTAGAGCGGTAAGGGTTGTCATGGATTTGGGTCCTTCCTGGCCGAGGTGACGCACTAGCCATTCATCCCGGGCGCTATGTTTGAAGGCCGCGAGGGCTTCTGCGTCCGGACAGTCGACAATTTGGTTCTTTTTGAATAAGAACCTAGTCCAGAGCTCCCTGGCTGACTCGCCGGGCTCCTGGACAATATGACTTAGGTCATCGGCATCTGGTGGCCGGACATATGTTCCTTGGAAGTTGTCTTGAAAGGCCTCTTCCAAATCTTCCCAGTTGCCAATGGAATTTTCTGGCAGACTGTTTAGCCAGTACCGAGTTGGCCCTTTAAGCTTGAGAGGTAGGTATTTAATGGCATGAAGGTCGTCTCCGCGGGCCATGTGAATGTGGAGGAGGTAATCCTCAATCCATACCGCGGGATCTGTTGTTCCGTCGTATGATTCGATGTTGATGGGTTTAAACCCGTCTGGGAATTCATGCTCCATTACCTCGTCAGTGAAGCAGAGAGGGTGTGCGGCTCCTCTATGTTGGTCCACACTGTGAAGCACCTCCGGCGGACTCCGCTTATGGTTTTTGGACCGAGCATGGTCGGGTCTGTTGTGACCAAATAAGTAATCGTCATTACTGGTCGGGGCATGTCCCTGCAATCTGGGTGCCGATTTTGTGTGCCCTGTTCTAGCTTCCAGGTCTTGTTGGATGTCGCGAGTGTTCCCTCGAGCTGCTTTATTCTTGCTTGGACGGCCGGATGGGTTGGTGTGGTGCTCTGCTTGGGCTGCTGCTTTGTCCGGACCGGACTGTGGTCGGCCTACCGCATTATTCGATGGTTGTGTGGGCTCCAACACCGTGCCATCGTATTGAGGGAGCCACCTATACTGGGGTGACTTTTGTCTGGGCCACTAAGGCCGTATTCTTCAGCGGCCAAGACCTCGGTCCATCTATCATTGAGCAAATCTTGGCTCACTTGAAGCTGCAGCTGCTTCTTCCTTAGGCTCCCTTTGGTTTATATAGACACCGGAGGGATCTAGGGTTTACATAGAGTCGGTTACATAGGAAGGAATCTTCATAGTTGATTGCCAAGCTTGCCTTCCACGCCAAGGAGAGTCCAATCCGGACACGGGTATAGTCTTCGGCCTTCATATCTTCACAGCCCATCAGTCTGGCCCACGGATAACAGGCCGGACGCCCGAGGACCCCTTAGTCCAGGACTCCCTCGGTTATAGGCTCCCTTTTCAAAGATTATTTATTTGAAAGACCCAGCTCATTTCAAGAAGATGAGCTAGCCCTTGGGGACTACTTGATGTCTATTAACAAGATCTATATTTGAAGATCCGGCTTATCATTAACATGATAACCCGGCTCTTGGGGGCTACACAAGGGTATATGGTATGGAAGCAGACTGATCATACCTCATATTTTCTCTTCATCATATTAACCATACTAGCATCCATGTCTCGACTTGTGGAGAGGCGTCTCAGATAGCCTGCGTGCAGTTCATCTGCGTTGAAGTCCTCATAGCTTGGCAGTTCAAGTTTGGACTTCCCCTTCTCAGACAAGGGCGCCTCATCTTTAGCGGTGAGCTTTGTCGACACATTGGAGATTTATTGAGGTTTATAAGTGTTGGGGATATGACTATTGGGTATAACCCGCCCAGAAGGGGCCGGGTCATACCACTGGTGACTTAAAAGATGAAGACGGAGGGTCATGAAGCAAGCCTATTGAAGGCCCAAGACCCAGAGGCGACTTGAGGCCCAAGAGGATGAACCGCCATATGTTTAACTTGTACTGTAAGGCAAACTTAGTTAGTCACCGAGCCGGACACGATGTGTATGAGCCGGCCGGGACTCTGTAAGCCGCCGGGCATCAACCTGTGTATATAAAGGGGTGACCCGGCGGCGAGTTAAGACAGGAAACAACAAGTCGGGAACTAGGTCAAGTGTATTCGCTCCCTGGTAATCGAAACCCAAGCAATACAATCTAAAGCAGGAATGGGCTTTTACCTCGTTGAGGGGCCGAACCTGGGTAAACTCTCTGTGTCCTTTGTCCCATTTAACCCCTTCAAGCTAACCTAGTTGCGATGGCTCCACACCTAAGTCCTTTTGCTAGGGCATCTGCCGTGTTAAGTCCATGACAGTTGGTGCCCACCATGGGCCAGCACACGCTGGTGTCGAGTTCTTGAAGGGCAACTTCGCAGGGATCAAGGGATACGTCGTGGGCCAGATGACCAAGAGTTGTCGCGGCAAGCTCTACATCGACGACGCTGGCTGGGGCCCCGAGGCCGGCTCAATTGAGTACGGGTACCGGGTCCCCTTCGGCGGAATCCACGTCTTCATCGGCAAGATCGGTGAGTCGGGCCCTGAGCCGGACACCTGCACCGACATCGTCGAGACAGCTCAGCGTGCACGACGCGCCAAGGTTCAACCCGCAGTGAAGCATGCTTTCGTGGGTTTTATTCAAGGAGTGGATCTTGAGGAAGGATCTGTGTCCAGCGGAGAGACGACCATCTACCCTGGTGATGAGTCCTCAACCGGCGAGACCGATTCCATTTATCAACTGCAAGATGGTGGGCTTGGGGGTTGTTCCGATGGCGACAGTATTCCGAACCCCTATGAGCCGCCGAGCCGGGTTGCCATTTTCACGGCTGGCACACAACCAATGCTTAATTCAACAACTGTTGCTGCTATGACTTCCAGTTCAACGACTGCGGCGACGGCCGGAGGGAGCGGTTCTGCGCGCCCGCCGGCTCAGGTTCTGACCGGGCTTTTGGATGCTTTGGCTACTTTAATGGGGGCAGAGATAACCCCAGAGACTCAAGAACAGCATAAGGTGGATGTTGCAAAACTGCGAGATGAGATAGCTCAAGCTAAGGAAGAACTTGCTACTGAGAACGCTAGGATGGCGACAGAGCGAGCCGCCTTGGATGCGCAATCACAGCGGATACAGGCAGAGTCGTTCTGGCTCACCTTGGATCAGAATGCTTCTAATGTTGTTATGAGGAGAAGGCATCAGACCCGTCTACCCACAGAGTATGAGGCTAGGAACCTTTTCAACACGCCTGGAGCAGGGCCAAGCAATCCACCTAAGGTAAACCGGGCTGCTGAGGCACCTGGGACCGGAACGGTGGCTCAACCATGTGTTGCAGACCCACCTCATTTGAATTTGACTCCGCCTCAGCGCGTTTCGACACCGCCGGGTCATTATTCTAACCCTCTGGACAATATGATAGTTGCGGCTATGCGATTGGCGACTCTCCCTATTGAAAATGAGTCTCTAGCTGCGATGGAAATACGGAGGGCCAGAGAGCTTCTTCAGACGGTCGTTGCTCAACAGGCGGCTTATTCATACAACCATGATCGGATTCATTCAACCCTGATTCCAAGCCGGAGTTATAGCAGGCATATTGATTCGCCAGCAGTCTCAAGCAGTGAGCAGCACCATAACCAGCCCCGTAGGCTTGACCCGCCGCGTGCTGGTAATGATGCTCGGGCTTTGGTGGATCAGGGCAGGGCACGTCGAGAGGCTGAGCTGGCGGCTCAACAACAGTCTTCGGTTTACCCAGCGGCGTTTGTGGAGGCGGGAGTGACCTCTAGAACCCTTGGTGTACCATGTTTAGTACCGGCTCTACGTAACGAGCGCTTGCCTAAGGATTTCAAAGGCCCCCGCAAGGTGCCTAATTACACGGCAGATCAGCCCCAGAGGCTTGGATCAAGAGTTATGAGATGGCTATGGAGATGTTGGACGTCAGTGATGTTGCATGTGCTAAATACTTTACCATGATGTTGGATGGGCCGGCACGTACTTGGCTAAAGGGATTGCCCGCTAATTCTATTAGGTCGTGGGCTAAATTGAAAACACATTTTATCAAGAATTTCAAAGACACGTGCAAGCAGCCTATGTCAATACTGGATTTAGACTCTTGTGTCCAGGGGGAGGGAGAGTCGATAACCAATTGGGTGCGCCGGATCTCCGCCGCTATACACTCGTCAGACAGCATCAATGCCGGTTCAGCCGTCCTAATGTTGGAAAAGAATTGTCGTTTTCTTCCTCTTAAACAGAAGCCGGGGCAGCTTAAGCGCCACTACAATGATATGGGAGAGCTCATGGCGGATCTTGTCAAATATGTTGATGCTGATAGTACTAAGGACCCTGGTTCTGATGAGGAGAAGACTGGCAAGGGGAAGAAGAGTGGCAATGCAAAGGGACAGCAGCACAACACGGCGGGTCAAGGTAACAATGGTATGCGCAAACAAATAGACGGCGGTTCAGACTTTGTGGCCAATACCAACACACAGGCTAACAATCAGCGTCGTAAGGGGACATCGTCAGTGCCCCGATTTGGCGAGCCAAAATTCAACCTTGAGGCTATGATGAATCAGCCTTGCCCGAAGCACAGTACGCAAGAAAAGCCGGCCGGTCATCTATGGAAGGATTGCTTCATCATGAGGGAGTACAGAAATTCCAGTTTTTTCCAGAATAATCATGGTCTGAATGGCGGCTCAGGATCCGGCTCTCACGGACCTGGCTTTGGGAATGGTGGCTCAAGCTCTAGTTTTCAGGGCCAAGGCAATCAAGGTGGTTTTAATCAGCAATCCGGTCAAGGAAATCAACAGCAACAGCCCGGCTATCAGAGTAATCCGAAGCAGCTGAATAGTGGTCAATATCATGTATTTACCACGAGTTTGTGCAAACGAGATCAGAAAGTTCATAAGCGGGCAGTGAATTCAGTTGAGCCGGCGATCCCTCGATATTTGCGGTGGTCTGAGCAGCCTATCATTTGGAGTTGAGAGGATCACCCGCCCCGGGTTGATAATCCAGGTTAGTTGGCATTGGTGGTTGCCCCTCGGGTGGGAGGATACAAGCTTACAAAGGTGCTTATGGATGGAGGCAGTAGTATCAATATCCTTTACTATGATACTTTTCGCCGTATGAATTTGACTGACAAAGATCTTAAGTCGTCTTCTACTATTTTTCATGGGGTGGTGCCTGGTAAGTCGGCATATCCGGTGGGTAGGATAACCTTGGAAGTGGCTTTCGGCAATGATCATGACTCCCGAGCTGAAAATTTTTCCTTTGAGGTGGTCAAGATCAAAAGTCCTTATCACGCTCTGTTTGGACGGCCGGCTTATGCCAAATTTATGGCACGGCCTTGTTATGTTTATTTGCAGCTTAAAATGCCGGGTCATAAAGGCACCATCACGGTGCACGGCGATAGGAAGATAGCTCTGGACTGTGAAGAAGGCGATGCTGCTTATGCTGAGTTTGTTTCTGCAATAGAGGAGTTGAAGTTTTACAAAGATAATGTTGACCCGGCAGATATGACACCTTTGAAGAAGCCAACTACAGAGCATGACCCCTTGTTGAAGTTTAAGTCGGCAGATGACACTAAGCTGGTTGATTTTGTTCCTGGCGATTCATCCAAGCAGTTCAGTATCAGTGCTAATATGGATTCAAAATAGGAAAGCGCGCTCATCGAGTTCATCCATGAGAACCGGGACATCTTTGCATGGAAACCTTCAGACATGCCAGGTGTACCGAGGGAACTCGCTGAGCACACTCTCAATGTGGATCCAAAGTTTAAACCGCTCAAGCAATTCCTTTGTCGTTTTAATGAAGAGAGGCGTAAGGCCATTGGTGAAGAAGTGGCCCGGCTCTTGGTGGCTGGGTTCATCATTGAAGTTTTTCATCCCGAATGGTTGGCTAACCCAGTGCTGGTACTGAAGAAAAATGGCACCTGGCGTATGTGTGTGGATTATACAGATCTTAATAAGGCTTGTCCGGCTGACCCTTTTGCTCTCCCTCGTATTGATCAGATCATTGATGCTACGGCGGGTTGTGAGTGTTTGAGTTTTCTGGATGCTTATTCTGGTTATCATCGGATCAAGATGGCAGTTAAGGACTAGGAGAAGACAGCTTTCATCACTCCCTTTGGAGCCTTCTGCTATGTGTCTATGCCTTTTGGGCTTAAGAGTGCCCAGGCGACTTATCAGCGGTGCGTTCAGAATTGCCTCCATGACCAAATTGGACGCAATGTTCATGCTTATGTGGATGATATTGTTGTGAAATCCAGAAAAAAGGAAACCTTGATAGATGATTTGAAAGAGACCTTTGACAATCTCCAGGTCTACAAGATGATGCTTAACCCGGCCAAGTGTGTCTTTGGTGTGCCAGCAGGCAAGCTCTTGGGTTTTCTGGTTTCTGAGAGAGGTATTGAAGCTAACCCGAAGAAAATCAAGGCTATCACTTCTTTGGCCAAGCCGGCATGTATTAATGACGTCCAGCGCCTGGCGGGTCGTATTGCGGCCTTAAGCTGGTTTATAAGCTGTTTGGGCGAAAAAGCTATCCCTCTGTATCAGATGATGAAGAAGACAGATCACTTTGTCTGGAGTGATGCTGCCAATCAGGCGTTGAAACAGCAGTTGGCTGAGCCGCCAATCCTTGCATCTCCTATTGACAAGGAGCCCTTACTATTATATGTGGCTGCTAATAGCAGAGCCATCAGTGTGGCAATTGTTGTGGAAAGGAAGGAATCAGGAAAGGAATATCCGGTTCAGCGGCCGGTTTATTATGTCAGTGAGGTGCTCATTGAATCTAAGCAGAGATACCCACATTGGCAGAAGCTGGTTTATGGGGTGTTCATGGCTAGTCGTAAATTGAAGCAGTATTTCTTTGGTCATCCCGTCACTGTGGTCAGTTCTGCTCCCTTAGGGGATATCATTCAAAACAGAGAAGCCACAGGTCGGATAGCCAAGTGGGCCATTGAGCTTGGACCCCATGATTTGAAGTATATGCCTCGGACAGCTATCAAATCTCAAGCACTTGTGGACTTCATCAATGACTGGACAGAATTGCAGATGCCTGAGGAGAAGCCGGATAGCACATATTGGACTACTCACTTTGATGGATCCAGGCAGTTGGAAGGCTCCGGGGCTGGAGTTATTTTGACTTCCCCACGAGGTGATAAATTTTGCTATGTCTTAAGGTTGACGTTCCCTTGTACTAACAATACAGCTGAGTATGAAGCCTTGCTCCATGGTATTCGGATGGCTAAAGAGATGAATCTAAGCCGGGTGAGGTGTTTTGGCGACTCAGATTTGGTGGATCAGCAAGTTTCACGAACTTGGGATTCCAAAGATCCACTCATGGTGGCTTATCACCGAGAGGTTGATGTTATTGCTGGTCATTTCAAGGGTTATCAAGTGGAGCATGTTGATCACAGGAAAAATGAGGTTGCTGATGCTTTAAGCCGGCTAGGGTCCCAGCGTAAGCCGGTCCCACCTAATATTTTCCTTGACATTTTGCATATCCTTCGGTTAAATTGCCTATGGAGGAAGATCTTGCTATTCCTGACCCAGAGGCACGGTTGGTGGCGGCTCTTCATGCTATTCCTGATTGGACAGTTCCATATTTGTCTTATATGACCCTGGGTGAGTTACCTGAAGATGAAACTTTGGCCAGTTCAATGGACAGTTGCACCGATGCAGTGTCACAGGGGTGTTTCAACGTTGTGTTTCTCCTGAGGAGGGCCGTGAGATTCTACGAGAGATTCATGAAGGAGACTGTGGTCACCATACCGGCTCTAAGTCTCTAGTGGCTAAGGATTTTCTTCATGGGTTCTATTGGCTCACGGCTCATGCTAATGCGGAGGATTTAGTTAGCAAGTGTGATGGTTGTCAGAAATTTTCAAGACGAGCTCATGTGTCGGCTCAAGAATTGAGGATGATTCCCATTACTTGGTTGTTTGCAGTCTGGGGGCTGGATATGGTTGGACCTTTTAAAAGGTCCAAGGACAAAAAGACTCACCTACTGGTGGTTGTTGACAAGTTTACAAAGTGGGTTGAAGCTAAGCCGATCAGCAAATGTGATGCAGCGACGGTGGTTCAATTCATTAAAAAGGCGATCTTTTGTTTTGGATACCCTCATAGTATCATCACTGATAATGGTACTAACCTGTCTAAGGGTGCAATTAAAGAATTCTGTCAACAAGAGCATATCCGCCTTGATGTTTCATCTGTGGCTCACCCCTAGTCCAATGGTCAAGCTGAAAGAGCCAATCAAGAAATCTTTAGAGGTATAAAACCCCGGCTTATGGTCCCTTTGCAGAGGACGCCGGGTTGTTGGGTTGAGGAGTTGCCTTCAGTGCTATGGAGTATCAATACAACCACCAACAGATCTACGGGTTACACACCTTTCTTCATGGTTTACGGAGCAGAGGCGGTTCTCCCTAGTGACATCCATCATGACTCGCCCCGTGTGGCGGCTTATGTTGAAGCTGATAATGAGAAAGCACGTCAGGATGCTCTTGATCTTCTGGATGAGGAGCATGACCTTGCAGCGGCTCATTCAGCGATTTACCAGCAAGATCTGCATCGTTATCTGATAGCCCACAAGTATAGGGGATCACAACAGTTTTCGAGGGTAGAGTATTCAACCCAAATTTATTGATTCGACACAAGGGGAGCCAAAGAATATTCTCAAGTATTAGCAGTTGAGTTGACAATTCAATCACAATTGGAAAGCTTAATATCCACAGCAAAGTATTTAGTAGCAAAGTAGTATGGAAGTAACGGTAACGGTGGCAAAAGTAACAGTAGCAATTTTTTAGTAATTGTAACAGTGGCAACATAAAAGCAACTAAGCAAAGATCAATATGTGAAAAGCTCGTAGGCATTGGATCAGTGATGGATAATTATGTCGGATGTGATTCATCATGTAACAATTATAACATAGGGTGACACAGAACTAGCTCCAGTTCATCAATGTAATGTAGGCATGTATTCCGAATATAGTCACACGTGCTTATGGAAAAGAACTTGCATGAAATATTTTGTCCTACCCTCCCGTGGCAGCGGGGTCCTATTGGAAACTAAGGGATATTAAGGCCTCCTTTTAATAGACTACCGGACAAAGCATTAATACTTAGTGAATACATGAACTCCTCAAACTACGGTCATCACCGGGAGTGGTCCCGATTATTGTCACTTTGGGGTTGCCGGATCATAACACATAGTAGGTGACTATTGACTTGCAAGATAGGATCAAGAACTTACATATATTCATGAAAACATAATAGGTTTAGATCTGAAATCATGGCACTCGGGCCCTAGTGACAAGCATTAAGCATAGCAAAGTCATAGCAACATCAATCTTAGAACATAATGGATACTAGGGATCAAACCCTAACAAAACTAACTCGATTATATGGTAAATCTCATCCAACCCATCACCGTCCAGCAAGCCTACGATGGAATTACTCACGCACGGCGGTGAGCATCATGAAATTGGTGATGGAGGAGCGACGGATTCCCCTCTCCGGAGCCCCGAACGGACTCCAGATCAGCCCAACCGAGAGAGTTTAGGGCTTGGCGGCGCCTCCGTATCGTAAAACGCGATGAATCCTTCTCTCTGATTTTTTTTGTCCCTGAACGTGAATATATGGAGTTGGAGTTGACGTCGGTGGAGCTCCAGGGGGCCCACGAGGCAGGAGGCGCGCCCCCCACCCTCGTGGACAGGGTGTGGGCCCCCTAGTCTTGATTCTTTCGCCAATATTTTTTATTAATTCCAAAAATAATCTCCGTGAAGTTTCAGGTCATTCCGAGAACTTCTATTTCTGCACAAAAATAACACCATGGCAATTCTACTGAAAACAGCGTCAGTCCGGGTTAGTTCCATTCAAATCATGGCACTCGGGCCCTAGTGACAAGCATTAAGCATAGCAAAGTCATAGCAACATCAATCTTAGAACATAATGGATACTAGGGATCAAACCCTAACAAAACTAACTCAATTACATGGTAAATCTCATCCAACCCATCACCGTCCAGCAAGCCTACGATGGAATTACTCACGCACGGCGGTGAGCATCATGAAATTGGTGATGGAGGATGGTTGATGATGACCACGGCGACGGATTCCCCTCTCCGGAGCCCCGAACGGACTCCAGATCAGCCCTCTCGAGAGAGTTTAGGGCTTGGCGGCGGCTCCATATCGTAAAACATGATGAATCCTTCTCTCTGGTTTTTTTTCTCCCCGGACGTGAATATATGGAGTTGGAGTTGACGTCGGTGGAGCTCCAGGGGGGCCACGAGGCAGGGGCGCGCCCCCACCCTCGTGGATAGGGTGGGGGGCCCCTGGTCTTGATTCTTTTGCCAGTATTTTATATTAATTCCAAAAATAATCTTCGTGAAGTTTCAGGTCATTCCGAGAACTTTTATTTCTGCACAAAAATAACACCATGGCAATTTTGCTGAAAACAGCGTCAGTCCGGGTTAGTTCCATTCAAATCATGCAAGTTAGAGTCCAAAACAAGGGCAAAAGTGTTTGGAAAAGTAGATACGATGGAGACGTATCATTATCATAGCTGTCGGGTTAAAACCTGGACCTTTCAAGAAGGCGACTTGGTGCTCCAGCTCATCCAGGATCAAACAGACATGCACAAGTTATCCCCACCTCGGGAAGGGCCCTTTGTGGTCAGCAAAAACCTGAACAACGGGTCATACTACCTCATTGATGTTCGAGAGCACCAGGACTCACGCAAGTCTGAGGAGGAGACCCACTGGCCGTGGAACATTGCTCATCTTCGGCCTTATTACACCTGAGCCACCGGCTCTTATGATATACATACTTCTACCAATGTATATATTATGATTAGTATAATAAAGCTGGCATCCCTGATAATTCAGGGCCTCTGTCATTTCATTTCTGAGAATCTGAGTCTTTATTGTCAATCCATAAGGTCACTTGGGGGCTTCTGCTCATTGAGCATAGCTATGACTACCCTCTTGATCCGACTTGTACGCCTTGTTACAAAACAACATGGGGGCTTCCTGCTCATTGAGCATAGCTTTGACTACCCTTTGATCCGGCTTATACGCCTGATTGCAAACAACTTGGGGTTTTTTGCCTAAGTTAAAAGGTTACAAAAGAGAACTTGTTACAATGAACAGTTCAAACATAGGTAACCTGCCTTGATGGCTTGTTAAAAATCACTTGGGGGCTTCCTGTTCAATGAACATAGCTTTATTTACCCTTTTGATTGGCCTGGACGCCAGGTGTATTCACAAAAATCCAGGTTATCCTGCCTTTGTATGCCTGCCACTCCGACCAGGTAATCCTGGAATGACTCGCCGAACTCTTGACAGTCAATCTTATAAAGACCCTGAACTTGTCAAAGTTAAAACGACGATTGGTCATGTGAGGCCCGGCTTACAGGTTTGAATAAAGGTTTAACTCAGTGGATGTGCGGCCCTTGAATAGCACTTGATATTGAGGTTTGGCAGCCTATGAAAAGCCTTGTTTTTTCTGGTTTGATTTTATTTGAACATTTTTTGGGTTCATCTTTTGTACCATATTGACATATGGTTTACAAAACGGTTCAGGCCATGTAGCCTTAATCTTTATAGCTCATATTTGAGCATATCTGAGGTTTTGATAAACCGGACTGGCTTTGGACAATAAGTCGCCAGTATATTTTGATTATGCACTTTGGGCGTTGTGCTCTAAGTCTTTGGGCTGATACCCTTGCTGCATATGGCGTTGTAAGCCGGCTGTGTGACTAAATTGCGCAGGTATGTTATTTACTTGTTATATGAATATGTGAGGTTTTGATAACCCACCCTGGTTATGGACTATATAGTCACCAGCGGAGTTTATATGGGACATTATGACCCGCCCTGGGGTAAACCGCTAGGGAACATGCTATCTGCTTGTGTGCAGGACATATGATAAACATGGTCTGCATAATTGATGATATTATAAGCTATGAAGCACCGATACGGCGATACGGGATACGGGAATTTCTAGAAACATCAATACGTCGATACGGTGAGTATATATAAATATAATTTATAAAATGATAAGTAATAAAGACAAAACATAATAGAACGTGTGAGATAAAATCAAAATACTTCCTCATTGGTTGCCTGATTTCCTCCATGCCTCTTTTCAAGTCCTAAATGATCATCGAGGTGCTCAACACATCATGGTGTATGCAAAATACAAAATACATCATATTAATATATACTTGTTCCAAACTTCCAAGTTCAAACAGGTTGCAATTCTGAATTATCAATGGCCATAGGCAAACAATGCAGAAGCACCAAGCAGCCAGCCAAGCATCGTCGACCTAACAAGAACAGGGAGCCAAGAATTATTGAAGAAGGAAAAACATGAATGGATAGATCAACAGTAGAGAGCAGCAGAGTCGCTGGATCTATCTTGCCTCGTTCTTGTTGGTGACTAGTGATGGTGCCCGAGAAGAATCTAGTTAACTGAGGCAGCAGCGTGGCAAGTCGAGGCGGCAGCTAGGCAATTCCAGGCGGCACCGGCGAGCGACTCCAGCAAGTCCAGCGGCGGCGGCTCAAAAGTGCAAGCAAACAAAAGACAGGCAGGGCAAATACTAGGGTTAGCCATGGGCCTTCTACTGGGCTCGACGTGTCGCTCCCGTATCGTAGACACTGCACAGGACGTATCAACGTTTTTTCTTTTCTTTTTAAATCGAAAAATAGGATACTTCGTCGATACCCGTATCATGGCCGTATCGTGCGTATCACCGTATCGGCGACGTTTGGTACGCCGATACACTAACTTCTGCCGTATCAGTGCTACGTAGATTATAAGCATAAGTAGCAGATCTTCGGCATCAGATCGGCGGGTCAAAAGCACTATGCAAATAAACATGCACGATGGCATGGCAGATCATTGTTTTCAAACTAGCCTATTACAAGGCGTCCTACGACCCAAAAGAATAAGTGTTTTAATATACACAGCATCCCATGTTGTGGATGATAAGCCGGCCCTTGCATCAGTCGTCTTGGTCTTGGCGGGTTGAGGCTTGAGGGTCATCCTGTGCCGGTTCTTCTTCCTCCTCTGTTGTCTGGAAGTTAGGCGATGACCAATCGATCCCGGTCAAAGCTTTGAAAACAGCTTCATCGTCTATAAGGGTTGACGGGTCAATGTCAGGAGCGAAGGTGTGCTTACGCATTGGCGGGATAAGATCCACAGCTTCATGAATCGGCGCCCTCACTTTGGAATTTTCAGCGTCATAAACCGGATGATACTTGGAGAGATATTTTTCTTCAGCCAATTTGCTTGCCCAAGGATGCATCTCCCTTGCTATTTTGGTGAAGTCATCAGCGCTGAAGGGAGACCCATCTTCTTTTAAGCTGGGGCAGCCGGTTGATATCTCTTTCGGGTCAAGTTCAGCTTGCCACGCTTTTGCCCGGCTCAAGGCGGTGATGGCGCCAGCTCTGGCGGCTGATCGCTTTAATTCCACAACCCTTTGTGGCAACACAGACAACTTCTCCAACACTTCCTTGATGAGGGAAGGTGCTGGCTTCTTATGCAAGGCAGCAGAAATAGCCCGTTGAGCGCCAGTGTACAGCTGCTCCACAAGGGTATATACAGCTTTCAGCCATATGCGCATATCATCACCCAGCTTGGAGCTTCTGGAGCCTGCATTACCAAAGATATTTATAAACCGATTCAATGGTTGATCAATATTGATGATGAAAGATTGAAGAACAAGGTTACTTACCAAAGATGGCCGCTGTCATGATGTTGATTTGATACTTTAAACCGGACAACTCATCAGTTACCGGCTTAAGGGCAGCTTCGGCATCTTCTGCTCTTTTTAATAGAGCTACCTTCTCGGTCTCCCAGCCGGTTCTCTCAGTGCTGAAATTCTTTTTCAGCTTCTCAATATTTTCTAAGGCAGTCTTCAGCCTGATTTGGCCTTTGAAGTCTCCGATTGCTGGTTTTCTATGTTTTGCCTCAGATCATTGACTTGGGATTCCTTCATGTTTAATTCAGCCTGCAACATGAGCAAGATAGGAGGCATTATGATCCTATTTGAAGTCCCAATCACAATACAAGTATTTTACTTGGCACTTGGGGGCTAATGCACATCGCTCTTTTTGAAGACAATTTTTTAATGATCCGTCTTAGCCATGCTGATTAAACCGGCTCATGGGGGCTACATATTTGGATTTTGATCATAATTGTGGTGATAAGTCCCGGCTTAGCCATGCTGATTAAGCCGGCCCTTGAGGGCTACAGGTGCAAAATTGAGCGCTACTACTTGAAGTCCCGACTTAACTTGTCAGTTTAAGCCGACCCTTGGGAGCTACATATGTGAAATTAAGAGCTACATTTTGAAGTCCCGGCTTTAGCTATGCAGCTTAAGTCGGCCCTTGGGGGCTACTTGTGTTGACTCTGCAGTTCTAACATGCTATGACATGGATATCAAGATAAACAAGGATATTTAAAGTCTACAGCATATTCAAGTTTATCATATCCAGTAGACTTGGCAGATGACAGGTTTATGTATTTGTGTGAGACAAGCTTTTGCTTACCTCAAAACGATCCTTCATGAGGTTAACCAAGCCGGCCTCAAAGTCACGGCTGGTGTGGAGGCGGTTCAAATAACCCGCATGAAGCTCCTAGGCATTGAATTGAGCATAGCTCTCCAGATCCAGTTTCCACTTGCCTTTGTCAGCAGCGGAGAATTCCTATTTGGCGCTGTGCTTCGACAAGACGGTGGGGTTACCTGCTGCTGTGTAAGCCGTCCCAGTAACTATGACGTCTTCGGTTTCTTGAGCCGGCTGAGCAGGGCTGGGCGGTTTAGCGTTCTCCGGGTCAACATTCAAGGTCTCAATGGTGACATGGTGCTCTTCTGGTGGTGGATCATCCATGGCTGCTTCCAAAGTTTGATGCAAAGACTCAAACATTGTCTGCTTTTCCGGCTCAGCAACCTTGGGATCTTCAGCCGGTTTATTATCCTTCAGCTTCTTGCTGGGTTTGGCCATAGCACCGGAAGTAGAACACATGATGATATTAATATGACAATTGATTAAGTGCTGAAGCAAATAAAGTTAAATGTTCTTACCCAGGAATAGTCTTGAAAAGAGGAATCTGAGTCCCAGTTGAGTCACCAGAGGAAGAATGAGAGGTTCCCTGATAGTTTGAGTCAGAAGGGTTAAGAGGTTGTCGAATAAGACCCGCCTTTGGAAAAGCTAAGTCAGAAATTTGTGAAACCTCTGCTTGGCGCTTGCGAGGAGCCGGCGTGTTGGGTAAGCCGGAGGAAAGAATCCCACTGCCGTTGTTCCGGGTTGTGCGGCGAACTTCATGCTGCTGCTTCTTCAAAATAAAGTTGGGATCCAAGTAAGCTAAAGGGTGAGAAAACCTTGCTTTCCGGCTCGCTTGACGAACTTTCTGACTTGGCAGAGGTTCTGAGTTGGAGGAAAGGATAGTTACCTCTACACCATCTGCATGGCTACCCTCCGCGTCATCCTAATAGTAATCATTGTCAATAAGATGTACAAAAAATGAGCCAAGGGAGTCAAGTTCTACCTCCGACTCATCATCATCCAAGTTAAATGATTCAGAGGGGTTGGTCTTCTTCTTGGCAGGTTTTTTCTGAGCCTTATTCTTCGTCCGGGTCTTCTTTCCCGGTTTATCTTGCAACTTCCTATTCCAGAAAGGAGAGTCGGCCTGTGGAAGTTAAAGTGAGTGTAAGAAGGCAGTTTCAAATGAATAACTGAATAAACCGGAAATTGTTTCAAATGCTTACAGCTGGAGATTGGTTAAGGGTGCAAAAAGGATTTAAGCCGGCCTTGCTGCAATCTTCCAAGCTCTCATTCAGCAGAGTCTTGGTCATATTATTGATATCCTCATCAGTCAGCTCTATCTGACAATGGCGCTGAGGGTCTTTGATGTTGCCAGTATATTCACACATTAAATTGGAGCGGCGGCTTAAGGGCAAAATTCTCCAGGCGACCCAGCATCGGACTAGGTCGATTCCAGTCAAACCATTAGCCATTAAGGCTCTGATCTTTGAAAAGATGGGCATGTATTTAGCCCGTTCTCCTATGCTAATCCGTTCTGGAAGAGGGTGCCTATTGCTAAGCCGGCTTTCACGGTAACCCGCCAGAGGGTTTTCACCTTCTGGAGAAGTGTCTTGGTACTAAAACCAAGTCTGGTTCCAGTCCTTAGGATGACTGGGCAATTTGGCGGCTGGGAAGGTGGCTTCTTTCCACCTCTGAATCGAAATGCCACCTAACTCTAGGCTGGGCCCATCTGTGAATTCAGTCTGCCAGTTTAAATAGTAAAACTCCCTGAATAGTTCTATAGTGGGCTCCTGTTGAAGGTACACTTCGCAAAACACTTGAAAGTTGCAGATGTTTGAGACGGAATTAGGCCCAATATCTTGAGGATGGAGCTTAAAAAAGTGCAGCACATCGCGGAAGAATTTTGAGCCGGGAGGGGTAAAACCCCGGAGCATATGATTTGTAAAGACAATTACTTCACCTTCCTTGGGTTCAAGAGGGGTTTCTGTGCATGTGACCCTCCAATGGATGACATCTTTTTTGGCTAAGACGCCTGTTTGGACAAACTCATTCAGTGTTTCCTCGGTGACCTAGGAAACTACCAGTTGCAGGAGGTGACGGTCTTGGCTTTAGACATTTTGACTACAAAGGAAAACATTGCCGGTTTAAGATTAAGCTATTAAGCCGACCAGTGATTAAAAAGTAAGTATTGCAAAGATTGACATGATTAAGCCGGAAGACAGTGCCGGCTCATATGGATTGTGAACATATATTGGCGGCTTAATAAGGGGACTAATGTTATATGGCGGGTTATGGTTTATCATATAAGCTGCCCATATGGTCGCAGTGTGACAGATTTGAAAGTGAATTTTTGCTAAGTAATGGACAAACAGATTCCACCGGTTGGTGCTATGATTTTGGATCTGCAGCGGTTCACAAAATAAAATAAATTCTAGACCTAAAGTGAAGGCAGTGGAAGAACGCATGTGTTCGGATGGATCTTATACAGGAAAAGTATTTATCGTGAATGGAAAAGGGATGCTAAGCTACTACCGCGCGTTTTCAATATCATTTTCAGATTCAACTCTGTGATCTAAAGAAGAATAGAGAAGAACAGAGAGGAACTCCGACGAACTGGGGCAAACCCTAATGCAGATCTGTTATACAGGAGGAGAAGTATTTACTGAGGCTGTTGAACTGCGGAGGTGCGCCGCAGTACTCTGGTCTGATCAGGTCGATGCATCGGCCAGAGTTGAGGACGCTGGACGGAGGCGGCGGCGGCAGAGCTCGGGCTCGTTAGGGTATCACGAGGAGGAAGACAAAGACGAGGGGGGCACGATCGAAAAATGAAAAGAAGGACCCCCCCCCCATCGCTATTTATAAGGCAGTGGATAGATGGCAAGCGCGGGAATCGAGGAGGCCGAGAAAATGATTATGTGGTTACACGGATGCCTCGATTTTCGGGAGGTCCATTAAAGATAAAGATCTGTTGAGATGCTCTGGTCTTCGTGTGAAGTTAATGCGTAATGACGTCATGGCGGGTTACCACGTTTCTAGGAGGTGACGTCATGGCGGGTTACAATGAACTGAGGATGGAAGATTTTTGTCAAGTCAAAGTGATGAAAATTGATGTGAACAAGTTCAAATCAACCTGGGGCCTAATGTTGGGGATATGACTATTGGGTATAACCCGCCCAGAAGGGGCCGGGTCATACCACTGGTGACTTAAAAGATGAAGATGGCGGGTCATGAAGCAAGCCTATTGAAGGCCCAAGACCCAGAGGCGACTTGAGGCCCAAGAGGATGAACCGCCATATGTTTAACTTGTACTGTAAGGAAAACTTAGTTAGTCACCGAGTTGGACACGATGTGTATGAGCCGGCCGGGACTCTGTAAGCCGTCGGGCATCAACCTGTGTATATAAAGGGGTGACCGGCCGGCGAGTTAAGACAGGAAACAACAAGTCGAGAACTAGGTCAAGCGTATTCGCTCCCTGGTAATCGAAACCCAAGCAATACAACCTAAAGCAGGAGTAGGATTTTACCTCGTTGAGGGGCCAAACCTGGGTAAACTCTCTGTGTCCTTTGTCCCGTTTAACCCCTTCAAGCTAACCTAGTTGTGATGGCTCCACACCTAAGTCCTTTTGCTAGGGCATCTGCCATGTTAAGTCCACGACAATAAGGCTCCCCAGTAATGGTAACTTCATCCTTGTTCTTCTCAAGAGAAGGAACGCCTTCAGCCGCCTTAACAGGGCTTGAAGCTTGAGCCGAACTTGGCAGGTTGAGATCATCCGCCGGGTTAGACTTGGCGTCCCTTGCCTCTGTAGTTGTTGGATCCTCTTGCTGAGGCGGTTCAACTTGGTCATCATGATGATCTTCATGATTTTCCGTGTGGCCCTCGGGGGTTACCAGGGTCTGATCCTGTGATTCAGGAATCTCGGGAGCTGTTGATGACTCGCCAACCTTTCTCTTCTTGGTTTTGGCTTTGGCCCTGCAGATAAAGACAGCATGTTGTAATATATGTGGTAATAACTAGGAATAAGGTGTAACTCAGTTAAGAGAAAAATTACCCCGGGTTTATACCGGCAGCTGAGTGGCAGACGAGTCTCCCGAAGATGGGGACGACTCCTAATAATTGGAATCAGAGGGATTAAGAGGCTGCCTGATAAGGCCGGCTCGTGGAAGAGAAGGAGTTGGACTATGAGGCACCTTGTTACGTCGCTTGCGGGCGGATGGTTCATGGGTTAAGCCGGCTAGCGGCTCTCCAGATCCGCTCCGAGTTTGGCGCCTTGACTCATGCTGGGTTTTCTTCAAAATAAAGTTTGGATTCAAGTGAGCATCTGGATGAGAAAATCTTACTTTCCTCACCACCCGCCATGTTTTCTTTGGAGACAAGGGTTCTGAGCCGGAAGAGATGGAAATTACCTCAGCATCATCTGCCCGGCTTGTTGCAGCATTACCCTAAGAATAAGAAGTGTCAGCGAGTTCAATAAAAAGATGGCCAAGGGAGTCAAGCTCTACCTCTGACTGGTTGTCAGCCATGGGTGACTCGCCCCTGGCTGCCGGCTCATTCACAATGGCAGGCTTATTCCTTCTTTGAGCTGGCACAGCCTTGGCCTTGCTCGCTTGTGTCTTCCTATTCTTATTCCAGAATGGAGAGTTGGCCTACATAGTTGAACAAAGGCTAACAAGTGAGGTATCCGGATAAGCAAGGATTGATAAGTCAGACAAGTGGTTATATATATACTCACCTGAGGAGTTGGGTTAAGCTTGAAAAATGACTGCAACCCTGTCTTGTTGCAGTTCTCTTGAGTCTCCCCAAGCAGCTTCTTCACAACTTTGTTGATTTCATAGGCTTCTAAATTATCAAAGCTATACCATTGAGCATCTGTTGAGTCGCCAGAATAATTACACATTAAACCAGGCCAGTGGCTCAAGGGCATGATTCTCAACGTGACCCAGCACCGGACCAAATCAACTCCCGTTAAGCCATTGGCCAATAAGGCCCTGAGTTTTGCATATACAGGGATGGCTTGAGCATGCTCTTCTAGGGTAACCCAGCTAGGGAGATCAAAATCCATTGGAAGATGGTCAGGTCTGTAACCCGGCAAGGGGTTATCAGTGGCTAGAGCTGTGTTCTTGCAGTAAAACCAAGTCTTGATCCATCCCTTGTGATGACTTGGTAAAGTAACTGGAGGAAAGGAGCCATCTCTTCACCTCTGAATTGATACCCCGACAAGCTATAGGCTGGGGCCGTCAGCAAACTCTGTCTGGCGGTTGATATAGAAAAATTCCTTGAAGAGAGGAACAGTGAGCTCCATTTGCAAATATACCTCACAGAAGACTTGAAACTGGCATAGGTTGGATATAAAATTTGGGGCAAGATCTTGAGGATGAAGGTTGAAATAGTTTAAGAAGACCCGAAAGAATTTTGACCCAGGCGGAGAGAAGCCTCTAAGGAGATAGTCTATGAAGACCACGACCTCTCCTTTGCCGGGTTTGGGAACGTCATCTCCTTGGGCAGCTCGCCAGCCAACCTCTTCCTGAGCCGGCAGAAGGCCTTGTTCTTTGTAATCATTAAGTACGAGATCGGAAACTTGGGAAGGCACCCAGTTGCAAACTGTGGTTTTTGACATGCTGAGTCGCTTAAGCAAGATTAAGAGCTACAGAAATATGAATGGCGGGTTACTTATGAAGTGATAGCCCGCCACATCAACTATATGATGAGACGGCACTACTAGTTGTGGTTAAAGATAACACGGCATAATTATTAATGATGGTGAGTCGCCCAAAGGTGAGCCGGTTCGACGCAGAGGAAATTTCTAAATATCTGGCGGGTTACAATTACCAACAACACGAAGGCAATTTAACTAAGTTGGAGATTGCTAAGTTTTCTGCTAAATATGGGACCAACAGGTTTCTACCGAAGCATCTATTATTACGGATCTACAAATCATAGAAAAAGGGAAATATCTCCTAAACCTAAGACGAGCATTGGAAGTGGCTCCTGATCTGCTCACGGATTTTATGAAGGATCTAGGTTTCACAAATACAAAAATGACATTGAAACAAGCTCTGCTGCATCTTTATGAGGAAGTTATGGAGGAAAACTAGATCTAAATAGTGACGGAGGCAAGTTCAACGCCAAAGAACTCCAACGAACTATGAAAGGATTAATGTAGATTTCAGGAGAAGGAACTAGTATACCTGTGACGCCCCCGATTCAATCGTACACTAATCATGCACGCAAACGTGTACGATCAAGATCAGGGACTCACGGGAAGATATCACAACACAACTCTAAAACATAAATAAGTCATACAAGCATCATAATACAAGCCAGGGGCCTCGAGGGCTCGAATACAAGTGCTCGATCATAGACGAGTCAGCGGAAGCAACAATATCTGAGTATAGACATAAGTTAAACAAGTTTGCCTTAAGAAGGCTAGCACAAAAGTAGCAACGATCGAAAAGGCAAGGCCTCCTGCCTGGGACCTCCTAACTACTCCTCGAAGCCGAACTCCATGTAGAATCATCCTCGGGATCTCTAGCTCCTGGACTCCAGCATCTGGTTGCGACAACCAGGTATAGCAAGGGGAAAAGAGGGAGAAAAGCAACCGTGAGTACTCATCCAAAGTACTCGCAAGCAAGGAGCTACACTACATATGCATGGGTATATGTGTAAAGGGCCATATCGGTGGACTGAACTGCAGAATGCCAGAATAAGAGGGGGATAGCTAATCCTGTCGAAGGTTACGCTTCTGGCCACCTCCATCTTGCTGCATGTAGGAGAGAGTAGATGGTAAGTTCACCAAGTAGCATCGCATAGCATAATCCTACCCGGCGATCCCCTCCTCGTCGCCCTGTTAGAGAGCGATCACCGGGTTGTATCTGGCACTTGGAAGGGTGTGTTTTATTAAGTATCCGGTTCTAGTTGTCATAAGGTCAAGGTACAACTCCGGGTTGTCCTTTTACCGAGGGACACGGCTATTCGAATAGATAAACTTCCCTGCAGGGGTGCACCACATAACCCAACACGCTCGATCCCCTTTGACCGGACACACTTTCCTGGGTCATGCCCGGCCTCGGAAGATCAAGATGTCGCAGCCCTACCTAGGCACAACAGAGAGGTCAGCATGCCGGTCTAAATCCTATGGCGCAGGGGTCTGGGCCCATCGCCCATTGCACACCTGCACGTTGCGAGGGCGGCCGAAAGCAGAACTAGCCCCCTTAATATAAGAGCAGGCTTACGTTCCAATCCGGCGCGCGCCGCTCAGTTGCTGACGTCACGAAGGCTTTGGCTGATACCACGATGTCGAGTGCCCATAACTTTCCCACGTAGTTGGTTAGTGCGTATAGACCAAATGGCCAGACTCAGATCAAATACCAAGAACTCGTTAAGCGTGTTATTTTTAAGTATCCGCGGACGCCGACCAGGGCCAGACCCACCTCTCTCCTAGGTGGTCACAACCTGCCCTGTCGCTCCGCCATAGTAACAGTCGGGGGCCGTCAGGAACCCAGGCCCACCTCTACCAGGATGGAGCCACCTGTCCTTTCAGCCCCCTCATCAGAATCACTTGCGGGTACTCAACGAGCTGACCCGACTTTAGTCACCACATGTGTCATGTATATAAAGTATATAGTATATACCCGTGATCACCTCCCTAGTGATCACGGCCCGATAGTATAGCATGGCAGACGGACAAGAATGTAGGGCCACTGATGGAATACTAGCATCCTATACTAAGCATTTAGGATTGCAGGTAAGGGTAACAACTGTAGCAACAATGACAGGCTATGCAGCAGAATAGGATTAACGAAAGCAGTAACATGCTACACTACTCTAATGCAAGCAGTAGAGAGAAGAATAGGCGATATCTGGTGATCAAGGGGGGGCTTGCCTGGTTGCTCTGACAAGAAGGAGGGGTCGTCAACACCGTAGTCGTACTCAGTGGCATCAGCGCCGGTCTCGGGGTCTACCGGAGAAGAAGAGGGGGGGAACAGTAAATACGGAGCAAACAAAGCATCACAAAACATAACGAGGCAATACGCGGTGCTAGGTATGCCCTAACGCGGTACTAGGTGATGCCGGCGAAGGGGGAAAACATCCGGGAAAGTATCCCCGAAGTTTCGCGTTTTCGAACAGATGAACCGGAGGGGAAAAGTTGCGTGTTTGCTATGCTAGGGATGTGTGACGGACAAACGGGCTGCGTATCCGGATTCATCTCGTCGTTCTGAGCAACTTTCATGTACAAAGTTTTCCCATCCGAGCTACGGTTTATTTTATATTATTTTCCAAAGTTTTAATAATAATTCCAGAATATTATTATTTATTCGAAATTAAATAGCTAAATGCTAGGTGCACCCAGCTCTGCGTACACAGAAGTGTACCAGAGGCTGACAGGTGGGCCAGGGGGTCCCTGTTGACCAATCAACGTTTGACTGGTCAACAGGGGGTGGGGCCCCCCTGTCGTTGACTGTTACACCATCTAACTAATTAATTTAGTCTAACTAGGTTATTGGGCTAATAGATTTTAATTAGTTTAATTAATTAATTCATATTTTTAATTTATTTATTTATTTTTAATTTTTTTATCCTTTTTCTTTACGTTCTGGGGTGGGGTCCGTTAGGCAGTGGCCCAGAGGCCTAACGGGTGCGGGCGACGGTTTCAGGGCGGAGCCAAGCGCGAGCGCTAGGCGCCCGATTGGGGGAACCTGGGCGCTAGCTCGGCGAGCCCATCGGCGCGGCCGCCGGCGCCCACGACACCGGCCAGGGGAGGCGGCGGAGGCCTGCGGGCGGCGAGGTGAGGCCGCAGCGGCATGTAGAGCAGAGGCGGGGCGCGGTGCTGTGCACGGCAAGGTGGTGGCCAGAGGCGCGGTGCAGCGAGGGAAACGGGGCGGTGGCGCGGTCGGCGAGCGGAGGCACGCGGGCCTACGCGAGCGCGCGCGGAGGGGCCAGCAGCGGTAACCCGGCGAGCGGAGCCGTGGGGTGCGGGGTGGTCCACGTGTGTGAATAGGTAGGTCGCGCGGCGAGCACGGCCGCGAGCGGCAGCACAGCGAGACGGGGCGAGGTGCGGGCGGTGCGAGCTGACGAGCGCGCGAGGGTAGGGTGAGCACGGGCCGGAGGCTCGGACGCGCGTGCGCGGGCGAGAGCGATAGGAGGCGAGGCCACAGCGGGGCGCGGACGACGCGGTCGACGGGAGAGCGGGGACAGGGAGAGAGGGGAGGGCGTGGCCCTCACCGCGTGGACGTAGGGACTATGGCAGCGGATGTCGAGGAGGAGGACGGGGACGCGCGACGAGGTGGCGGTGACAACGGGCGACGACGGAGTCGTGGCGGCGCGGGGCTCCGGCGATGTGGTCCTCCAGGCGGCGTCAGGGGCGATGGGCGACGGCGTCAAGTCGCGGGGGACGGGCGTGTGGGAGGAGGGGATCGAACAGGAGCGCCCCTCCTCCGTGCGTCAGCGTGTGTGTGGGTGTGTGTGCGTCGTGGGTGGCGGCGCAGGGAGGGAACGGGGGAGAGTGGGGGATCGTGCGGGAGAAAGTGGGTGTGGCCTAGGGTTTGCGGGAGTGGGGGAAGGATAAGGGAGTGGGGGACGCTGCCGGTTGGGCCGGCAAGGCGGCCCGGTGGGCCGAAGTCCAGTGGGGGGGTTCTCCTTTTATTTTATTTTTGTTTTCTTTTTCTTTTTGTAATTTTGTTTTACTGTTTTATATTTGTTTCCTATTATTTTAGTTTCTGTAAAATACATACTTAGCATCTAATTTAGTATTTCAGTTTAGTCCACTGTTACAAAAAGTCTAGTCCCCAGATAATTTAGTTTGATAATTTATTAATTAGTAAAGGTATTTAAATAATTAGGTTTGCTACTATTTAAATCATTTTAGTGCAGTTCAGCATTTCATAAAAGTTTGGTTTCACCACCATAATCACCTATGTATTATCTGGCATGATCCGAACATTTTAGTTTCAATATTTGAAAACTTTTGTTGTTTGCCGTGATTTTGAATTTGAATTTGAATCGGTTTTGAACTAACGCGAGATTAGGAACAGTAACCATGGTGACGTGGCATCATTAACAGAGGTTTACTGCAGCTTGATTATCCGGGCGTCACAATACCTGACTGTGGCAGAGGGCGGCGGAGATGCTTGACCAAGCTCCGGTGAAGACTGGAAGCACCGCGGTCCCGGATGGGTTCACCGATGACGGACGAACAGAGGCGGCGGTGCGGCGAAGAGCTTGGGCACGAGGAAGAAGAAGAGGCGACGAGGGCGAGGTAAAAGTGAAAAAGAAGACCCCCCCCCCCACGTGTATTTATAAGGTGAAGGGATAAGTGTAAATGACAGGTGCGAGAATTGAGGGGGCACGGTAATTTTTGGAGCGAGGGGCGCCTCGATTTTTGGCATTGACGGATATTAAAAGATTCGCTACGATGTCATCATGGGTTTCCTAGATCTCCGGAAGAGGATGTCAGCAATAAGATGTGAGAAGTGACAAGTCAGAAAGCATCATGAGCCGCCGCTTGGTGACCCGGAGAAGATGCAGACCTGACCATAGTCGCCAGGTTAAAATGGTGAAGATTGACATGAATGAATTCAAATCAATCTGGGGGCTAATGTTGGGGATATAACCCCACAATATGACCCGCCTTATTGGGCCGGGTCATCCAGTGGTGGCTGTAGAACAAGACTCAAGACGAGTTGACGCGCCCAGGAGCCAGACCAATAGGGCGGGTCACAGAGTGGGCCGGCTTAGGGCCCAGCATCCGAAGACGACGGCTCGATAGCCTCGAAGTACAAGTCACCAGGAGTCTTCTTACTTAGGAAACAAGACAAGTAGAAACAAGTTAAGTCACGGGTCGTGATACGACCCGGACTCTTGTAAGCCCTAGGCCTCAACCTGTATATAAAGGCGAGACCCGGAGGCGGGAAAGTTAAGTTACAATCGATCAATAGCTAGGTCAAGTGAATCCGCTCCCTTATAATTGATCCTCAAAAATAAGCAAACAAGCAGGAAGTAGGCTATTACGTCAATCGTGAGGGGTCGAACCTGTGTAACCCGCGTCTCTCGATTTCGATCAACCCCGACAAGCTAACCACCCGGTTGCGATGGCCTCACGACTAAGTCCTCACACTAGGACATCTGCCGTGACAAAACCATGACAACTTCCTTGCCAGGCCCTTCCCCTTGGCGTCTCCAAAACGTATTTAGTAAGCGTTGAAGTCCTCGTCATACACGTCAGCATCCGGAGGGCCATCATCGTCACTAGAGATGCTGGAGGACTCGGACGAGAAGGGTGGTCCGGCCAGACATCTGGCGGGGTGGGCCTACTCCTTGTTAAGGCGCCTAACTTTAGCCGCAGCAGCCACCTTCTCCTTGGCGAGGTGCTCGTACTCCTCGAGCCACAATGCCTTTGCATTTTTGCGGCGACGTATGAGTACATTTTGCTTCACTTTTTACCCCTTATTTTTGTGTCATAGTTATACGATTTTCATAATTTTATCGCATTCGCACTACCTTAGTGGATATTGATTGGAAATCACCTATTTCTTGGTGAACACCATGCTAATTGATGTAATAATAACCTAACATACGGAGAGAAGATCAAAGTGGGAAGAAAACCAGCAGCACAAGCCTTACCAGGAGAGAAGACAGTGTGCAGTACAGCCAGCTCCCCATGGTCAACGATTTCATCCACATGTGATCGGATCTCGCATTCGATGAACAGAGACACCACAACCATGAAACAGGAGCAGAAAATCACCTCCAAGAGGGATCTAGAGGGGAAATCGGCGGAAGGGCACCGCCACGCCATCACCTCGACAAAGGAGACTACGACATCAACTATCATTATCATCATCATCATCCACATCCTTGCCATCGACCCCTCCATTCCTTTCTTTGTAATACCGAACCCTAGTGTGGATACATACGCGTGTTGCATTAATCATCCATCTGTAATTTCCACGAACACCATGATGATGTTTACTATCTCTATTTCTGAGCAGAACCCTAGTTCCTGGGGATATGGAGGAACCCTAGTATGTGTATGAACTGAACACCGATAAGAGGCAATATTTTTCTTATATGTTTGTGTTAATTATTCTTCATTATGTTGTGTGAAGTCGATCACACAACATTTGCCTTAGTGGACATGAAGGATGTTACTATTATTGGGAAGCGGGGATGTGGAGGTAGTGTTGTGACAGAAGTTATCTCCCTTCTTTGTTGAGCTATGATAAGGGAAATAACAAAGACCCCAAAGCCTTAATCCACGTCCACTGGAAGTCCCTTAATCATCATTGCTTGCACCGGCAGGAGGGGATGGTGGTGGCATGCGTGATACGGAGTTGCGGCAGTATGCATGTATATTTATTTGGCTCCGCCAACACATTAAACATATAACATGGATTGGTCAGCCGAGAATTATGCTTGTGTGTAATAAAATAACAAGCATACGACTGGTGAATTTGGACTCCTTAAGAAACTCTTAGCCCTATTGAAGTTTCCATCACTTTTCATTACTCTTTTGTTCTTTACTACTTTTCTAGCAACACACTTTAATTCTCTTTTAAACACTCTTGCGATGTTTCTTCCTACACAAAGTTTTTGCTTTGCCTCGCAAATAACTTGCGGACACTTATAAGAGGCAAAGGCCATTTCCTAAGCTCTTTGTGGGATCAATAATCTTACTTCGAAATGGCTACAAATGTATATTGTACACTTAAGACATCAAGCTTTTTCTAACGTTGTTGTCGGGGAGCTATGTGCCTTTGGTCTTTGTTTTGAGTTTTCATTTGTTTTGTGTACTAAGTTTCTTTGCAGTTTCTAAGAACCATGGACGAGTTCGGACATTTGTATCAAGGGCCAATTCCATTTTCCCCCTTAATTTGTGCCCACTATCATCTTTACCCCTAAAAAATTCATTTGCTCAACTTTGCCCCTCTTCCGTCAAAAGCCCTTATATTCAAATAAACTTTGGTGTTGTTTTCGTCCGGTCGAGACATCTCTTGTACATAGTTACCCCTCTATGCATGTTTCACTTACGTGGGACCTAACCTTGGAAAAAGAAAAGAAAAAAGTCTCTCTCTCTCACACACATACACACCTCCCCCCTCTCTCTTACAGGTGGACCCCACCCTGGAAAAAGTCTCTCTTCTTTTTGTCGTCTCTCTCTCCCTCCAGAGCACGCACGACCATGCCAAAGAGCAGGCCTTCTTACACCCACCTTTTATCATACCGCGCCGAGTGCAATGTTTTTCTACGTAACAAACTGAGCAGGTTACCAATAGGAAGATGAACCACCTCTCTTGTCCACTCCATAGGAAGATGAACCACCTGTCTTGTCCATTCCATTACCGAAAAAGGCTTTTGCCCTGCTTTATATATAAAGCAAAGATCACCAACAACCTGGCACAATGCACGCCACCGAAACACACGCACACACCCAAGGCAGGATACATAGGCGCTGAGCGCAGCAACACCACCCCTAGCACTACATGAGCCACCGGGGCCTCACCCGTGAACACGTCACCGCGAAGAGAAGTCACATACGACGCACCGTGGGCTCCAAGGCGGTGCCTACAGGAAGGTTACGACACCGAAGCACCGCCACCACCCTACCCAAGGATCAGAGTTTCCCCCGGAGCAACACGACAGGCAGTGAGGGTCGCGGCGACGCCTTCAAGAAGGGAATGAGCTTCGTCGTCGCCGGTTCGTCCGAAGATAGAACAGGTTTTCACCCCGGCCAATATTCACCGCCACCGAACGCCACACCCTGGCTACCACGCCGCCCACACGGCCATGGCCACCAGGCAGCACCAAGCCACGGGCTTTGCCCAGGAGCACCGCGACACCACCACCAGGGCCGCCGCCCCGACATCCAGGACCTTGACGCCACCTCACCCGCCACCCACCGCTACCCCAACCAAAGAGATGAGTGGAAAGGAACCGCCTTTCGCACCCCTGAGTTGTCCCCAGCGTCGAGACCCAATAGGCCGGCCAAAACTGGCCACCATCGACCCGTCCTGCTGTCGGGCGCGGGACGAGCTCGGTCCTGCCGCCGGGCGCGAGACGAATCAGGTCCTGCTGCCGGGCGCGGGACGAGTGCGGTCCTGCTGCCGGGCGCGAGACGAGTCCGGTCCTGCTGCCGGGCGCGGGACGAGCTCGGTCCCGCTGCCGGGCGCGAGACGGGCGATGGCCCGCAGCTGGGAGAGGGCCAACCCTCCGATGACGGTAGCGCCCGGACGACGGGGAGAGGAATCGAAGGTCGTCAAGGGCGCTCACCGACAGGCTGACGCCGAAGAAGTCCAGCCGCCGGCGTGAAACGGCCCAGACCACCACCATGGGCCACCACCACGCCGTGGCAGCCCACATCCACTTCGGGACCCCGAGGGGCAGCCCCGAGCCAGCGCCACCACCCTCGCCGCCAACGGCCGCCGCACGCAAGGTCGGCCGAACCCCACACCGCCGCCAGCGCCACCACCAGCACGCAAGGTTTGTCCATTCCATTAACAAACTGCTTGTTCTTCTTTCCTCTTCTTGGTGATATTGACTCCATCTCTGTATCTCCCATTCTATTAATTCAACTAAAGAAACACTGTCATTTCAAGTTAAAAATGAATGGTTCGGATTACGTACTAAGCGTAACACTTTATCCCTTAAGATGTCCAAGGAATTTGTAATGCATCCAACTGCTTCAACGCCCTTATAAAGGCACATATATTTACCAGTTTGCATCAGGTTGGTTGTGATGAAGATTATTAAAGAGTTAAATGCACTGAAGGTCCTAAAAGTTTCGTCAAGGTGTCACTTTAGTCCTAATTATTTCAAAATGCACATTTAGATCCTAATTCTTTAGTAAGTGGTTCACCCGAGGTCCTTTTTTCACGACCGCTCGCTGTCCTGTCCGCGTGGCGCGTTGACCCATGCCATGTCGACTGAGGGCCAAACTGAGGGGCAGCGAACTCCTCGGCAAGGAAGCGGATGACGAAGAGGAGCGTTGCAGCATCGTTAGTGGCACTGCTTCCTCCACAAGCTCCTACCACCTAACCTCACATGAGAGAGAGTGGTTTCAAAAACTTAATGAAACAATGCAAATCGAACTAAATCAATGCCTACACGTAGTGATTGTGGCAGAGTAGCTACGGGACGATAGGGGCAAAAAAATTGTTTTTTTTGCAATGTTCCCCATCTGCTAGTGACCCTAAGTTGACGTGGCATGGGTCAACGCGCAACCAAGCAGGTCAGCGAACGATCGTTCATAAAAGAACCTCAGGTGAACCACTTACTATAGAATTAGGACCTAAACATGCATTTTGAAACAAGTAGGACTAAAGTGACACCCTGACAAAACTTTTAGGACCTTCAATGTATTTTTCTCGCCAAACGGTTGGGCCATCTGACGACGTGGCATGGGTCAACGTGCTACGCGAGCAGGTCAGCGAGCGCTCGTGAAAAAAGGACCTCAGGTGAACCACTTACTAAAGTATTAGGACTTAAAGGTGCATTTTGGAAGAATTAGGACTAAAGTGACACCCCGATGAAACTTTTAGGACCTCTAGTGCATTTAACTCATTATTAAAAGTAGGTACGAACAACAAAGTCAATAGTTCATATGGCTATGTGTGTTCAACTGGTTTCTTGTACCGATGGACGGACAAACTCGGAGAAGTTGCAAAGTTTTGACACCTCGTATTTACCATTACAGTTCTCGTGTTCATACTTCATAATCCTCTTTGTGTGACAACAAAGAACACGTGTCACGAGAGATATGTAATAAATGAACGTGTTGAACGGTGAAATGCATGATTTAATTCGCGGTCTCTTTTAATGAATAGGATGAACGCTTGCATGTTTAGGAGAAACTTGGAATTCCGATCACAGGGTCGTTCCCGTTTCGTGGTTGTTGAGAGATCCCAAAGCTCGGCTATATTAAATTTCTAAGGGGAATAGAGTGACCCAATCAGATGTGAACTTAAAAACCAGGTTTGTTTACTGTTTCTTGTCTCTCCCTTCCCTCACAATTCACCTTCTGTTCTGTGCAGTCATCAGTAGCATCTTAGTTGTAAGTAAATTTTCTTTTGAGTTTGTAGCCTGCTTGAAGCAATCAGAGCCAATCATAAAATCAATTTGCAGACAGACGTGAATTTTACCTAGTCCTATTTGGTATACTGGTCGTGTTTCCGCGAACGGATTGGTACAATTAATTCCTGTACGTTTATCTTACCAAAATCCAACCACACCCATATTATCTGACCTGTGATTGATTTTGACCCAAGATTTGGAAAGTTTGGTGGACAAGTTGGTGAACAGGAGTGCTAGCCATAAAGATGCATGGAAGAAAATCAGGGACCATAAAAAAAAATGGGTGCGTCTCATATCATTGTCGATTTATTTTGGATAAATTGACCTTGTCCTGGTATTCCATGAGTATGACATAGTGTTCACCAATAACTTGAGCCAACATAAACCAGGGACGACACGCGTTCAATCAGTCACCTACTTATGCTTGAATTTCTTTCCCTGGAGAACTGCACATGCATATTTGTCAAATTGAGTTTTGAAGGAAGAGATGGTACATGACACCTGGATATACATGCTCGTATCGCAACAGTGTACAGGCATAAAACAAAACAGTAAATAAACAATTTAGACATAGCTACTTCCATGCATGGTTAAAGTACTGAACTGTGAAGAAGCTCTGCTCATCAGTGATCACCTGGATATATGGAATCCATAATATTCAGTTATTGGAGCTTGCACAGCATAATCTTCTTCAGATAAGAAACCAGGAAAAGAGCACGAAGCACATTTGCAGTCAAGCTAGTTCTAAATTTCTCTGCATTGTTTGACGAATCGTCTCAATCTAAACCTGCCTCTTTCAGAAAGGGCAAAAAATGCGCATTCTGCATGAAAAGGAACACATGCTACTAATAGAAGCAGTATGTTGAACAGAAGAATTCTTGCTGTCAACATACGGTGCCTGGTTATTCTTTCTAGTAAGCGATGTGTTGTGAACTGTGGTTGCTTCCAGACTCCAGATATTGACGCCATCCAATCAAATTTGCCCTTCATGCAGTTCAGCAAGTTTAGACTTCGGTGAGTGCTAAGGATCAAACTAGGTGCAAAATTCGAACTGAAACTTGGACCCGGTCGAAAACAGACAGGAGAGAAAAAGCACAGTTTCATAGACTTCAGAGTTTAGAATAATAACAAAGAACAAATTGCAAATGAGAAGTACCAAAATTTTGGAATTCAATGTGGGCCACTAGCCTAGGCCATGGCTCTTCTTGATCAGCCATAGACCCCGTCCAGGTAAGTATCTTCTACTGTTGCCCTATGCCCTGCTAATATAGGATGCGCTGCCTCTGCTACCTCCCTCGACAGGCGATGTGGTACTAAACGAAACGAAAGTATGCCTCGCCTGGTGCTCGCTGCGGTGCGGCTTTCCGGGACGAGGAGTTCGAACGGGGCACTGTGTATGGGCCTGTTGGTACCAACCGGGCCAAGTCGGCATTGGAAAAGAAGTTAACCGGGTCGATGTCATCATCCATCCTGTGGCACGGTAGGTGCCAGGTCCCAAGAGGAGCAGAGGCTGAGAACTGAGATCGGATAGGAGATGTGTAGATTCTGTCAAAGTGTCAAACGGAGAACGATGACAGGTCAAACTTGTCGCCGAATACCGCCACGGCTACGTGATCCTCTATAGTTTATCCCCCCTTTTCATTCATTCAGTTTCCAGGTGAGCTTCAGAACTGTTCCTTCCTTGATTAGTAGGAGGATGCAAATCGATAGGTTTTTCTGTGCTAACGACCAAACGTCAGTCAGTCAATCAATGTGTGCTCAAGACTGCGCCAGTGTATTTGAACGGGTTGTCCGTGCACGGTGTTCTGCTCTGAAGTGATACGCACTTGCCGTCAGGCTCCGCACCTGCAGCAACTCAATGAAGTGTGCAATTTGTAGGCAGGGAAGTTTCAAAAAAAGTGTGCAATTTACAGGCAGGGAGACGGAAGAAGTTAGCTCTTCTTCCTCCATCCAGACGCTCTCGTTTTGCCTTTTTGCTTCCACTTTACCCAGAAGACTCTCCGCCACATTCAAACTGACGACGAACTTCCAGGCTGCAAAAACCTCTCAACTCTGAACTCTGAAGAACCTCAGTCTAGCGTCAGGACTCTGTGCCGCCACGCACTGAAGTTTTTTATCCTCCTCTTTATTCGTCTCTTGCCAAGGGCAGTGCCTTTTATCTAATGCAAAGAATGTACGCAGTAAAAACATACTATTTCATTCTAAATGTACTGAATCTGATGGTGCCCCTGCTCGTCGGAGTTGGAGACGCGTGGTAATCTGCTTGCACTTTCACTGCACCGTACGGTTCTACTACACTGAAACTGTCTGTTCTTCTCACCTCTTCTTTGTGATATTGACCCCCTTATCTCCCATTCTTTTAAACTAAAGAAGCACTGTCATTTCTTGTTAGCATGCGTGGTTAGGATTACGTACTAAACGTAGCGCGTTATTTCTGAAGATGTCCACGGAATATGTAATGCATCCAGCTGTTTCAACGCCCTTACAAAAGGCACATATATGTCCCCGTTCGCATCAAGTTAATTGTGACGACGATCACAAAAGTAGGTAAGAACAAGAAAGTCAATGGTTCATGTAACTAGGTATGTTCTACTGGTTGCAAAGTAACCGATCGACAAACTCGGACTTGAGATGGAAAACTTGCAAAGCTTTGACACCTCATGTTTACCACTACAGTTCTTGTGTCCATACTTCATAATCCTCTGTATGAAAACAAAGAACACGTGCCACGAGAGACATGTAATGAATGAATGTGTTGAATGGTGAAAAATGCTTCCTGTCAACGGATGATTAATTCCTGGTTGTTTTTTTCTTAAAGGGGGTCTCCCCGGCCTCTGCATCAGAACGATGCATACGGCCACATAGATATATAAATAAAGTTGTTCAACAAGGTTGTAAAGTCTGAAAGCAAAATAACGGCGAGCTCACAAAGAGCCACAAACGCCAAAAACACAAGGCCCAAAAGCCACAACCGGCTGGCAAAACAAAGATAGGTAAACTAATTGCCTATCCTATTACATGACCGCCATCCAAACCGGTTGAAGATATCCCGCGCTACCATCTCCCACCGGACAGATCCAGTAGCCAAACGCTCCCTGGCCTTCATCGGAGTGAGTAAGGACCACATACGGATCAGCGCAGTAGCTCGGAATAAAACCTGCAAAAAATGAATATTTGTTTTTCTGTTAAAGGTCAAATCATTTCTGCAATTCCAAATTGCCCACAACAAAGCACATACTCCTACACGAATGTGTCTGGCTGTTTCGGACTCTATCCCAACAAGCCACGTTCCAAATAACGTACTGACCGAATTCGGAGGAGTAATGTTAAAGGCAATATGCACCGTGTGCCACAAGACCTTTGCCAAAGGGCAGTCAAAGAAGAGGTGCTTGATGGTTTCGTCCCGACCACAAAAACTACACCTAGTAGATCCTGTCCAGTTGCGCTTAACCAAATTATCCTTTGTTAGAATGACTTGTTTATGCACAAACCACATAAACACTTTAATTTTCAAAGGAACTTTGACTTTCCAAACCTCTATGGAACTAGGGATAACACTTGAGTTATGACATCGATACATCGACTTGACAGAGAACTCACCAGACCTAGTAAGCTTCCAACACAACTTATCGGGTTGGTGAGATAGCTGAACCTCCATCAGTCTACTCACCAAGTGAAGCCATGCTTCCCACCGGTCGCCCACAAGCGCCCTCCTAAACTGAATATTAAGGGGAATGGACTGCAAAATCGTGGCAACAAGAGCATCACGTCGTTGAGTAATACGATACAGGGACGGATACTGAAGCGCCAACGGCGTTTCACCAAGCCAAGTATCCTCCCAGAAGCGAGTGGTACTACCATTACCGACTATAAACTTAGTTCTATTAAAGAAGGCAGCTTTGACTCTCATAAGCCCCTTCCAAAACGGCGAGTCTGTGGGTCTCACTGTCACCTGGGACAACGTCTTGGACTGCAGATACTTACTTCGAAGAATCTGCGCCCACGTGGCCTCGGTGTCAACTGAAAGTTTATACAGCCACTTGCTGAGAAGACATCTGTTTTTGACTTCAAGATTCTCAATACCAAGGCCCCCTGGTCCTTTGGTCGACAGATGATATCCCATTTGGCTAGTCGGTATTTTCTCTTTGTTTCATCACTCTGCCAGAAGAACCGGGATCGATAGAAGTCCAGCCTTTTCCTAACACCAACTGGGACTTCGAAAAAAGATAAGAGAAACATAGGCATACTCGTGAGCACCGAATTAATAAGTATTAGTCGGCCTCCATAAGACATGAGTTTGCCCTTCCAGCAACTTAGTTTCTTCTCAAACCGGTCTTCGATGCTCTTCCATTCTCTGTTTGTCAGCTTACGATGGTGAATGGGTATACCTAAGTAGGTGAAAGGTAACGCCCCCAATTCGCATCCAAACAATTGCCTATAAGCCTCTTGTTCCTCATTGGCTCTACCAAAGCAGAACAACTCGCTTTTATGAAAATTGATCTTCAGTCCGGTCAATTGTTCAAATAAGCATAACACCAGCTTCATATTTCTCGCTTTCGCCAAGTCGTGCTCCATAAAGATGATTGTATCATCAGCGTACTGCAGGATGGATACACCTCCATCAACTAGATGAGGCACCAATCCACCCACCTGACCAGCCTCCTTGGCCCTTCCTATCAGAATTGCCAACATGTCAACCACAATGTTGAACAGAATAGGAGACATTGGATCACCTTGTCTCAGGCCCTTGTGTGTCTGGAAATAATGACCAATGTCATCATTCACTTTAATTCCAACACTCCCTTTTTGCGTGAAGGATTCTACCTGGCGTCGCCAAGCTTCATCAAAACCCTTCATGCGTAAGGCCTGCTGAAGGAAAGGCCATTTGACTTTGTCGTACGCTTTCTCGAAATCCACCTTGAAAACAACTCCGTCTAGCTTTTTCGTGTGGATCTCATGGAGCGTTTCATGAAGGACCACAACCCCTTCCAGGATGTTCCTGTCTGGCATGAAAGCAGTTTGGTTAGGCTGCACCACAGCATGCGCGATCTGTGTGAGCCTATTAGTCCCGACCTTGGTGAAAATTTTGAAACTAACATTGAGAAGACAGATTGGTCTGAATTGCTCAATTCTCACAGCCTCTGTTTTCTTAGGAAGAAGGGTTATTGTTCCAAAATTCAGTTGGAAAAGCTGAAGCTGCCCAGAGAAGAGATCATTGAACAAGGGCAATAGATCCCCCTTAATGATGTGCCAGCACTTCTTATAGAACTCAGCCGGAAATCCATCAGGGCCGGGAGCCTTATTATTTTTCATTTGCGATATAGCCTCGAAAACTTCTTTCTCAGTGAACGGGGCCGCCAAAATATCATTCTCCACTGCTGTTAGTTGAGGAACATCCTCAATCCTGGACTCATCCGGAGACACACAGTTATCCTCTGGGGGTCCAAACAGCCGCTTGTAATACTCGGTAATGTATAATTTTAGGTTTTCCTGTCCTAAAATCGTTCCTTCATCTTGTTCAAGCTGGAAGATCCTCTTCTTTCTGTGTTTACCATTAGCGATCATGTGAAAGAATTGAGTGTTCGCGTCCCCCTGGACTACTCGCCGGACCTTGGCCCGCAACGCCCACTTCAATTCCTCCTCTCGAAGAATCTCTTTCAGCCTCATCTCCGCGTCAAGCTTGGCATGAAGCTCCGAGGATGGCAGAACAGTGGTTTCTGCTTTTACATCTAAGGACTGAATAAGGTTAAGGAGCCTTTCCTTTTCGACCTTATAGATCCCACTAAGATGCTTAGCCCACCCACGCAGAAAACTTCTCAAATGCCTGATCTTATTCTGCCAGCGCTCAAGCGCAGACTTACCTCCGGAATCCTTAGCCCACTCTCTGGCTACGAGATCAAAGAAGCCGTCTCGCTCAAACCAAGCAAGCTCAAAAGAGAACGTATTCTTATTTCCCACGTGGGTGGCCTCACCAGAGTCAACAAATAACGGCGTGTGGTCAGAAATTCCACGGGAAAGGGCCTGAACAGTTACAAAGGGAAACTTCTGTTCCCATTCAACGCTAGCCAACACGCGATCCAACTTTTCAAACGTCGGATTTGGCATCGCGTTAGCCCAAGTGAATTTTCTTCCTGAAAGCTCAATCTCTCTCAGATCCAAGCTTTCAATGATAGTATTAAACATGAACGACCATCTGCCGTCAAAGTTGTCATTGTTCTTCTCCTCACGCCTTCTAATGATGTTAAAATCACCCCCCACCAGGAGAGGGAGCTGCTCAGAGCCACAAATCCTAACCAGATCAGCCAAGAACTCAGGCTTAAGTTCAGGCTGTGCGGCTCCATATACTGCCACCAAAGCCCAATTGAACCCATCGGCCTTTGACCGCACCCGAAACTTGACTGCAAAATCTCCCATAACCACACTTTGAACCTCGAGCGAATCGCATCGAACTCCGAGTAAGATCCCACCCGATCTCCCTCTCGGTGGCAAACAGTGCCAGTCAAAATCAATACCTCCCGACAAGGTATTTAGAAATTGTGGCGCAAAATTATCTCTACCAGTTTCCGATAAAGCGATAAAATCTAATCTATGCCCTAGAGACGCCTCCGCCAGAAACCTTCTTTTAGCCAAGTCTTTCAGACCTCTGCTATTCCAAAAGATTCCTTTCATAATTCATCATGGAATTTTTTTGTCGTACGGATCCTTGCACTCCTACGCACTGCGGATACCGGATAAACCTTCCGCTTCCACTTGCGTTTGGTGATATTCTGACTCTGCAACCGGTCCTCACAACCAGTCTCAGCAGGTCTCGCGACATCAATCACCGCTGTATCATCCTCCTCCTCCGACTCAGGCATGGGAGGAATGAGATCCGCACAAAAGTTATCGAGCACTCTGACCCCCAACGCATCAAACTCTGAATCACTCATGGGCTTAACCGCTGCTAAGTTGCGAATCATCTCTAGAGCCCGCTCAGCCTCTAAATCCAGGAGGTCATTAACAGAATTTGAAATTTCAGTAACATTACTACCTAGTGAAACTCCTAACTGATTTGCATTATCGACAATCTCATCATTAGAAAAATGCAAAATGGAATGAGAGGTATTGACCGACATACCAGTAGTGACCTCAACGTCACGAAGCTTGGCCGCCCTCATAGCGCACCGCTGCTGAATGTCGTCCACCTCCGGATGATTCTGGAGACGGCAGCTCAACCGTCGTCCCTCAGAAATCGGATCCGGAATCCCTCCAAACGCAATGACCTCCTCTCGAGAAATCCTGCTCGAGGTGTGGCCTCCTGCCTCACCCCGAACACGGAGCTGGTCAGCCTCCACGGACGCTCTAGCGTTGCATGTTTACGAGGAACTTGGAATTCTGATCACATGATCGTTCCCGCTTTATGGTTGTTGAGAGATCCCAAAACTGAGGTACTATATTTAATCTACAAGAGGAATACAGCTGCGCAGTTCTGATGTGAACTAAACCAGGTTTATTGACAGTTTCTTGTCTCTCCCTTCCCTCACAACTCTGCTTCTGTTCTGCCCAGTCATCAGCATCTCAGTTGTAAGCAAATTTTCTTTTGAGTTTGTATCTTGGTTGACGCAATCGGAGCCAATCATACAATCAATTTGCAGACAGATATGAATTTTACCGAGTCTTTTTTGGTATAATTTATGCAACTACTAAGTCTTGTTTCCGCGAACGGGTAGGTACAATCACACCCATATTATCTTACGAAAACCCAACCACACCCATATTATCTGACCTGTTTGATTTTGACCCAAGATACCATCATTGGAAAAGTTGGTGTAAGAGAGTACTAGCCATAAACATGCATAGAACAATAAAAAAACGAATGCATCTCAGATTTGTTGTCTGATTATTATTTTTGGATAAATTGACCTTATCCTGGTATTCTAGATTCAAAGGAGGATGAATTGACATTATCCTGGTATCCAGAAGTATGACACAGTGTTCACAAATAACTTGAACTGACAGAAATCATGCACCACAAAAGTTCAATCAGTCACCTACTTATGCTTGAATATATTTCTGTGGAGTGTTGCACATACATATATATAATCTGAGCTTTGAAGGAATATGACACCCAGATATGATATCCATACTTGCATCGAACCATCGTAGAACGCCTAAAAAGTTCAGGAGATAAACAATTTGCACATGGCTAATGCTACGGTTAAGTACTGGAAGAAGCTCCCTCTTTATGCTATCACCTTCCAAGATCGGAGGTGATTGCCTCGGTGTGGACGAGGACGAGGCCCGGATAAGAGGTGCCCTTGCCGCCTCGCTTACTGCTACTGCACCGCGTCGGCGGGTTTTGGTCTCTATTTTACAGAACTTTGTGAAATGCATGCTGTCGTTATTATTCATATTTTGCAGCTTGCACGGGATAATCATAATCTTTTTCAGATAAGAAACCAGGAAAAGTACAGAAAGCACATTTACAGTCGAACTAGTTCAATTTTTTTCCTCGTAGTTTGACGAATCATCTCGATCTAAAGCTGTCTCTTTCACAAAGGGAAAAACCGAATTATGTATGAAAGGGAACACGTGCTACTAAGAGAAGCAGTATGTTGAACAGAAGAAATCTTTGGTTTTTCTTCCTAGTAAGCCAGGTTTCTTTTTCTAGTATAAGCAATCTGATGTGAACTGTAGTTGACTAGTTTTTCTTCAGACTTCAGAGATTGACGCCGTGCAGTCAAATTTTGGACAGTTGGACTGGCTATTTTAAGAAAAGGAAAAGGTTAGGCTATCAGCAATTTCACCTCTCCCACCTCATTACTAGTCTGCTCTTCACCTCTACCATATCATTACCAGTATGCTCGCTCTTAGTGCAGTTCAGCAAGTTCAGACTTCAGTGGGTACTGGTAATACATAGCAGACTATAGAAACAAGCCCAAGGTCACTGAAAACCTTTGTTAGAGGAAAAGACCACTCTCGCACAGACGAAGGATCAAACTCCCAAACAGAATTTGCGAACCTTAAACACACTTGGCCCCAGTACAACACAGAAAATAGAAAGAAGCCCAAGGTCACTCACAGTTTCATAGACTTGGGAAATCAGCCAAGGTCATTCACACTCAGAGAATTCAGAGTTGACACTAGAGACCAACCCACGAATCAAAATGACAAAAAGCTTAAAATTGATATTTGGCAGGGGCCGCGCGAACGCGTACCCCTTTATCACAAATTATGACGTCCACTCTCCCTCAAAGAGGAGATGGTAAGCCAGCACACCCACAAAGTGCAATATGGGCCACTTGCCTAGGCCATGTCTCTTCTTGATCAGCCATAGACCCCGTCCAGGTAAGTATGTTTCAAGGTTGCCCTATGCCCTGCTTATATTGGTTGCGCTGCCTCTGCTCCCTCCTTGCCGGGCGATGTGGTACTAAACTAAAATATGCCTCGCCTGGTGTTTGCTGCAGCTTCCCGGTACTAAACGAAAATATGCCTCGCCTGGTGTTTGCTGCAGCTTCCCGGTACTAAACGAAAATATGCCTCGCCTTGTATGGGCCTGTTGGTACCAACCAGGCTGTTTTTTATGGGTTGGACTGGAAGCCCATGCACCAGATGTATGGAGAGTCTGAAGCTGGCCCGTCAGACCGACATCAACGTGGAAGAAACCGTACGAATAATCACACGTTCAAATGCTCAAAAAAAAAGAGTGATCACACGTTCAAAGGTATCCTTTCACAAAGATTTGACAAAAACCCTCAGAAGCTGAAGTTTGGACAAATTCTTTTACTGACCACACTTCTTTAGCCAAGGAGGAATTAACATGGTGCCCATTTTTTTAACTCAAAAATAAACAGATGGATCTCTTCGATTCTTGGTGCTACTGTTGGTAGCAAAAGAACAATGCCGTTCAAATTAGGCAGCGATAATACTTGTTGGTCGGTACAAACAGTGAAGGTGCTAGCATGATGTTTTTACATCTTACGTTTAAGGCCCTAAAAAATATATGCATGTAATCACCTTAGACGTAATAAAATAAGGCATAAAAATAGTATTGGTGACCTAGCAAATTGTTTTTTTTTTTAGGGAAGACCTAGCAAATTGTTGTCAATAGTTGTTATAATTAGTGCCAAACAAGAATGCAGTTTGGCTTCCAGCCCATAGTTGTATGCGGTATGGCTTCTCGAGTCCACAAGTTGGCTCGAAAATGATGTGACACGGATCCATCTCAGAAATTTCTGTTAGTGTGATTCCTTCAGGTTCTGTAGTAGCTCAACACGTAAGCAGTCAGATTCAGTGTACCATCATATCTTATTGTAGTACTACTATTAGATAGAGAAACCGTAAGCATGAATTTAAATAAAGAGATCACTTAAAAAAAGGGATTTGTGACCAGATCACAGTATTCAGCATAAGAAAAATGCACGTTCTTGTTTGTGACGCGGTAGTTCTACTATCGTAAAAGGGTTTCCCCCGCTTTGTATTCCAAAGCAACCAACACCGATACAGAATCGCTGGGGCGAACAGCACAACAAGCCCAAAAGAAAAAGAAAAAGAAGCAAATGCCAACAACGGCAGCTCGACAGAGCACGGATGACCCGCCACCGCTACGCCCACCAGACACAAACCACTACAACCCGAGGCTTCGGACCACCGCGTACAAAACAGCACCTCCAAGAAGAAAAAGCGACGCCGACGACGCTGCTGCCCGGACATGTCCTAGGGTTTCCCCGGCACGCGGAGGGAGGTGGGGGATGGATATCACCGACACCCTCCAGGAAGGAATGGTGGCACCCGCAAGTGTCACCGCATCGGGGCCGAAGACCGGCAAGGATTTCTCCCGTACTCCAATCCCCACCGTCCCACGGACCGGAGCCGACCAGCCAGACCGCCGCCCACCACCATGCGCCATCGCGGTTGCGCCGTCACCCACGCCGCCTCACTGCGAACACCAACACACGGCCAAGAGGACCGGGGAGAAGCGCCCCGCGGAGGGAGAAGCAGCACCGAAGCCGAACGGGAGGGAACCACCTCCACCGCCGTCGTGCGGTAGCCGTCCGGACACGGCAGCAGGGCATACCAGGCCACCCCTGGCACAGCCAGGCCCGAAACGGGCCCGCTAAGCCCCGCCGCCACACTGCAGCAAGCCGGCGATGGCGCCGCCAGCACCCTGCCGCTCATCGTCTCTCCCCCGCCTCCCGGAAGCCACGAAGCAGACCCGCCCCGCCGCCGGCCCGCCTAGGCCCAGATGGGGCCCGAAGGGCCCAGATCTGGGCCGACCGGGCGCCGCCAGGCCGCGCCGCCGCGTCACCCCGCCGCCAACGGCGACGCTGCCGTCCAGAAGTCCGCCCCCGCTCGCGCCGGGAGCCCCCGCCGCCGCCTAGAAGCACCGCCCGGGGTCGCCCCGTCCCGCGCCGGCGGACACCCGAGAGGGGAAAAGCCAGGGGGCCGCCGCCACCAGCGTCGCCCGGGCCAGGCCCGCAGCGGGCGCCGGCGACGGCGGCAGAGAGGAAGGGGGGAGAGGCGCGCGGGGGAGAGGGCTGGGCGCGGCCGCGCCGCCCGCGGGGGGGGGCGCGTTCGCGGGTGAGGAGAGGAGTGTGTCTGTTTCAGAACCCCATGGAATGCCCGAGATCCGCGGTAGTTCTACTGACACGGCACATACTGAATTTGAGTTATTTGCAAATCAGTTTCAAACAACTTGCATGAAGTTTTAAATTAGCACCTGATCAGTTAGATGGGCTAAAAGTTTTCAGGAGTAAATCTGGTTTCGGTAATTCAAAGAAACTTTGGTGGTGCTTGATCTACAGAATTTAAAGAAATGGCCAGATGATGTAGGAGAACTGACCACATCATGTTAATAAGAAAAGAAAAAAAATCTCAGCTGGTACAAAGAAAAGATTTAAAAAACACATCCTTAATATGATGAGTGGAAATTTTTGTTTAACAAAAATGCTCGAATGGTAGCAGCTTCTGTAAATAAGCTTGCCACAGCAAACATAGTTCTTTAGAAATGCAAAAGAACAATGAGCTGCGTATTACTGACATGGAAAGAAGCAGAAGTACATTCTCAAAGGACAGTAGCTTTGGCACCGAGCAGAGTCATCTGATCATACAGTTAATTAGCGGTCTACTAACCTGTGCATTCTACACAGGTTGTTAGTGCAACCACCAGAAATTGCCAGCAAAATGAGATCCAAAAAAATTGATGGCAGCATATATCCGCCACTTGTGTAGTGATACAGATTGTTTATATTATAAATCATGTATGTTGATCACCTATCCTGAGAGGGAGGGCAGAGTATCATTAGGATGCAGCGAAACAGGAAACCAACTCTTCTGTTTTTGCAAATCTACAGAAGGCTCACCAGTCCTTGGCTAAGATCATGTCCAGATGGAGCCAGTGATTCATGCCGTTTGTTAATAACTAACTAAAAGGTGTTGATTGATACATCCCCACGTACCCTGGGGTCAGAGATGATGATGATCAATTGATCATGTCGAAGATTGACTGCAGTGGGGGCATTGTAGCACTCAACAATTAACATATGGGCTGCAAGCGGAGTAGTAAGCCCTTTTTTACAATGGAGAAACCATGCAGTGAGCTTGCTCGTAAAATATACCCGGACGGGGGAAGTAAGAATTTAAGTGCAGAAAGCAAAATAAATCATTTGCAACATTATTCTGTGGGCAGTTCCTTGTGCATATTGTAGTAAAATGTATAGAAGATTCCAAACCGCCATCCCACAAGAGAATTTCTGGTGGATTCACACCATGTGCTTCATCTAGAAGTACAATTATTTTTCACAGAAACACTACATTACTGTTACTATTTCAGAGAAGTCAAGACTAACTACAGATAAATATACTGGAAACCCGCCCGGGCCCGGGGGGTGGGGGGGGGGGGGGCTAACCATTGAAGATCATCCCCATTTTGGAGTAACCCCTTTTTGCGCAACATCAAATTTCCTTGATACTTGCAACAGAATCTTTATCAACATAAAATAGCAATTGTGGAGCAAGCAGAGAGAAGCAGTGGTAGCTACAGAATAGACCTACATAATAAATCAAGCAAGATTAGCTTTGATATAATTCATATTGTCGATTCTAGTAAGCTCATTCTTAGCCCGGTAAACCTGTAGTGCCCGAGGAAAATGACACATAAAGTTCCTCTTTAATTCCAAGGTTGAGCAATGGTATCCTGCAGGTGCAAAAAAACAATCATACCATAAGAACGGCTATCATACACATGTTTAACAGAGGGATCAATTTGATACTAACCAGAATAGCACCAGAGTGGTGAAATTCATAGATGAATTTTATTTGGAGACAGATGAATTTTACCAAGCCCTTTTTGGTAAACTTTATGCAACTAGTGATATTGTCTCCGCGAGCGGGTTGGTACAACTAATTCCTGTAGGTTTATCTTACCAAAACCTAACAACACCCATATTATCTGACCTATGTTTGATTTTCACCCTAGCCTAGATGCCATCATTGGAAAAAATTGGTGATCGGGAGTACTAGCCCTTAACAGGCATGGAAGAATATCAGGGGCAATACAAAAACGACTGCATCTCAGATTGTTGTCTCAAACCGATTAGCTCACGGAATGTTTCGGCAACCTAACATAACATATGACGCACAAGAGATGCACCCTGCAAAGCACCAATACATCAGATTAGCTAAACAAATGTCTCAAGACAAGTCACTGCACCCCACTCAATGTATGGGCGGTTGAGCCAAGGAGTCTAGTCATCTTCGGAGAAGTCATCATCGTCGCTTGGTTCCGACACATCTTCATCCTCAGACTCATCATCTTCGCTCTCAGAAGCAACGTAGACTACTGCTGCCTTCCTCTCCCTTGTTGTCCTTCTCGGTACAACTGGCTCAGCAGAGCTGCCGGAGGGAGGAGCCTCAGCATCTTCTGTCCCTGTTGAAGAGCTCGCCATTCTGTGCAGAACCGAGCCGCTCTTCTTGTTGAAGGGGGAGTCTCTGATCCTTCGCACCTTCTTCTCAGGAGAAGGAGCGCTGAGGGTGCTGTCATCAGTAGGCTTGAATATTTCTTCCATCACTTTCTGCCTCATGCCTTTGGTCTGAGCTGGCGCCCTCTTCCTGATGGTAGTCTTCGGCTTCTCGGCAGCAGGTTTTCTTCCTTTAGTTTTCTTCTCAACTTCCATGGAAGACCCCCCATCATCGCTCTCATGGTCGGGCTCGGCTACGTCTTCATCAGAAATTTCAGCTAAGGATGACATGGCCTTCTTTGCTGCGCCTCTTTTGCTTGGTCCATTCCACCCTTTCTTTCCTTTCTGCTGTTCTTCTGTTTCCATGGCTGTACAAGTGGTTACACCATCAGCTTAAACTTGTAAGAGATGTATATTTTATGTTCACAAACACAACATTATACCAATGGCCATTACCACTGGGTTCTGGAGAGTTGTCACTATCGATATTATAAGCAGCCAGGCGGTCTTTCAGTTCAGCCACTTCGTCCTCCTCATCTTTCACCTCATCTTTCACCGGTGCACTTGCCTATGAAATTGTTAAATTGACTTGTTAAGGCAGCAAATAAACTATGACACGCACAATAAGAAAAGGTTTGATTAAGGACCCAACCTTCTTGGGTGGTGGTTTCTTCTTTTGTGCAGCAGGTTTCAGAATGTCTCCTTTATAATCAACGTCATCATCACTCCCAGCCTAGAAAAGTTTGATTGTTTTATCAGTAAAGAGCAACAAGTACTACCTAGTCCTCTGCAACTCAAGAAATGCATCACTTGTGTTAGTCTGTACCTTCTGGGATTTGGCTGTGGCCTTCTTAGGCTGTTTCTTGGTTGCTGGCTTAGGGTCCTTCGCTTTTTCAGAATTTTTGGCGCGCTTGCGTGATCTGTCGTTCTGTTCAGCTTCAAGTTTTGCATCAAGCACCTGTATCAAAATCAATGTGAGGAGCAGTGAAACACATAACATCAAGCAAAACCTGCTCAAGAGAAAAAATACATAACAACAGAGAGAAACACTGCTTACATCCAGTTCCTTCTCAAGAGCGTCAAGGTCTCTCAGCCAAAGAGTTTTTGGCTCTGTGTTACGCAGGATTTCAAGATCAGCCTCTACCTTATCCTGCTGCGCGATGAGCTCCTTCACCTTCTCCATAGTCAAGGTACCAATCGACATTGCAAGAAGATACTCATAATCACTTGCTGCAGCTTCAGCAGGACTCTCATCATTATCTTCATCTGCTTCTGTAGATCCTACAGCAACTGGCCCAGACGTGGGTTTTTTCTTTGGGAAAGGTTTATAGCCCTGCTGCTTCAGCTCCTGGAATAGGTCTGCCCTCTTCCTGTTATTAACTATGATTTTCCCGGAAATAACAGCAAGAATAAACCTAACTTTGTTCTGATACTTCAGCAACTCATTCCCCATGTTTTCCAACATTACTTTCTGCACAGCATACGTTTGTTAGATAATGATTTAGTAGTTTGCAGACGAACAACTAAAGGAAAAGGTCAACATGTACCTTCCGTTTGACATAGAATTCAAACCTCAAATCGAAGAACTCTTGAAGCACTGGAAAGTTAACATAATGTCAGTGCCAAAACCACAAGTAAAAGGATTTGTTGCTATAATACAGGTCCATGTTAGAGATACTCACCATCCTCTGGGGTGTCATATTTTTTTATTTTACCATGTGAGTCAAACAAGTGCATGTTTGTTGTTCCTATTGTGGTAGTCAGCTTGAATTTCTTCTCAAGGCCTTCTTGCTTAGCTATATTCATGTTTTGCTCAGTCAGTATAAGCTCAAATTCCACATCCGCATGATCACACTGCGACCTTATTTCCTGTAAATTGGTTGAAGTGCAAGTAAGTCAAAACATCTGAAACCCAAAGAGAATGAACTATTTGCACTATTAACTACCTCTAACAATGGTGGTTCCTTGCTCTTTTCCTTTTCCTTGTCCTTGTCCTTGTCCTTGTCCTTCTTCTTTTCCTTGTTCTTGTCCTTGCTCTTTTCCTTTTCCTTGATAGGAATAGGACACATGGATTCAAGAAATTCTTTGTAATCTGTAGTCCAGCGGCGGACGGGAAGCTCAGTAATTTTAAGCTTGGTGTCAGCAACTTCCTCTATAACACCAGTGATGGTATATGTCACACCGGTTGCCTTTGAACTTGTCTCCTTCAAAGAGCCCTGTCAGGTGATGAACAAAAAAATTGCATCAAAATCAATTGCTGAATTAAGCAGCCAAACTTTCGGTCTAACAAAAATATTATGCTAGTAAAAGCATTGCACCGACCTTGAACCCCCTGTACCAAGGAACCATTGGTACAATAGTCTCCCCATTCAGCAACCTTTTCAGATTAGCAATAATGTCTTTTGGATTGTAATTTGGGACATAGGTGCTCCATCCAGTGCCAATGCCTTCACTTCCATTGACCAAAACCATGGGAATGATTGGCATATACCTGAACATAACATGGCATATTTTAGGTACATAAAAATAAATCCAATCGCAATCATAATTGGCAGGATGAATGTTCAAAGAGATAATATATATTACCAGCTGGGTTCAATTGACTGCCCGTCTTCATTCAAATAGTTCAGAAGAACATCATCATCCTTCGGAAAAATTAAACGGGTGACAGGCTGTAATCTGGTGAAGATGTACCTAGCACTAGCAGCATCTTTGCCCCCCTGAAAATGAATGTAAACAAGCAAAGAAACCTGAGAACCATTACAAACAGAGTAATTGGTACTTGGCTTTAACAAAGCTAACCCACCGCATTTCTGGTACCAAATTGGCCACGGGGCTCCAAAAGATTAATATTATTGCTGCCAACAAAATCCTGAGCCATTCCTATGATTGTGCTTGCTAGACTCTGCTCACCATGGTGGTATGCTGAGTGTTCTGACACATAACCAATAAACTGTGCCACCTGTAGCCAACAAAGATAACAAAATTAGGAATATGCATGATAATTCCAATACACAAATTCAAAAGCTCTTTGGCAAACCTTAGATTCTTTAAGCAAATTCTTCTTGAACGAGCAAAACAAAATCTTCCTCTGTCCTGGTTTAAAGCCGTCAACCATTGAAGGTATTGACCGTTCAAGGTCTGCCATCGAGAAGAGTATCAGCTCTTTGTTGATAAAATCACTGTACTTGATGCGTTTCTCACGTTGGTCAAGGCAAGTACCAGGCTGCAATAAGGCTTGTGTGTTACTATTGATACATAATAAGGAACTTCTATCAAACTGGGAAAGGATGCAAATATTTGACCTGATAGTTGGTCAGCCAATCCTTCCTCTCAGAGATCTTTTTCTTGCTGAATGCTAACTCAATAGCTTCACCATCTTCTTTGTCATCTGCCCAAACAAAATCCTTCTTGTGAAGGGCAATATGTTCAAAGTAATCCCGGCCTTCTTCAGCTGTGCTGGTTCCCAGCCCCTGTACCAGTCAGAACTCTTTTTAAGAACAAATATAACTACAGACATCTTTGTTGCACTGCCTTCCAGTGAAAAATCGTGTGTAGGGCGCGCATGAACTATAATGCAAAAACTATAATGCAAAAACTAAATAAGGGGCAAAAGGCACACCTTGTAGTACTTTATAGTCCACGAACTTGCACTTGCTCCTAAGTCCTCTTTCCATGCTTCATAGTCTGGCATTGAGTAAAATGGCTTGACAGACTTGCCCTTGGTTGCCTGGACAAATAAGCAAAAGCATTATTTTTAACTGGAGTTATAATATAGAAAAAAACTGAATGATAAATGTTAGGGTTAAATATGTATTAATGTGCATCTTAACACACAAAAGAGCATCTGTCAAATGACCCAAAGAATTGCCTACCTTGATAATTGGAGTGATGAACTCAACCAAGAAAGAAGGAACTTTGAGGAGAGATGGCCACTCTTTGTGAATGAAATTGATCAGCAACCCTTTGATGTGGGAACCATCATGGTCCTGAAATGTCATCAGTTTAATCAAAGCCAAGAAACAACTTCAATTCGACTAGTTGGGATAAATTGGAGATGTTGTCAGGCAAACCTGATCAGTCATTATCATGAGGTGGCCATATCTCAAGCCTTTCGTGCTATCATACTTTTTTTCATGCTGCAGACCTAATATTTTCTTTATATTTTGGATCTCCGCATTCTCCATTAACTGCTTATGGCTCGCTTCCCTCACATTTAATAATTTACCCCTGAGAGGAAACACGCCATAGTGGTCCCTTCCTACTACACCTATGCCAGCCATCTGCAAAGAAAACAGACTGAACTCTTCAGTATGACTGTGAAATAGCATACTATGGCACTTAATAGGTTCTTGTTACTCACAGCTAGAGCCTTTGCTGAATCTCCTTCAGTAAGGATCAAGGTGCACTTGTCAGAGTTCTTCCCACCAGCGTCATTTGCATCCTCCAGCTTAGGGATGCCAACAATACTTGTCTTCTTGGTTCCATCAGTCTTTTTAAGTTCCTTGCTTAGTTTGAACTCGGCCCAAGAAAGAAGATTGGTAACAACACCCGAGCTAGAGACTGCAATTGTAAGAAGTGAACATTAGCATTAGTGGTGCAGCCATAATAGACAAATCAAGGATAGCAAAGTTAACTCATCACATACCCTTCTTAAGGAATTCGTCAGAGAGCTCGCACGTGGACCCAAAGCTTGCTTGACGAGTTGTCAAGGTCTCTTTGGTCTGTGAGTCAAATGCAGGGTTGTCAATGAGCGCATTAACAAATACCCATAGGTAGCCCTTCACTGTATGCAACTTCATGTTAGCCTGCTTGTTCTTCTTGTTCACAACCCCCATCACATGGCTGGCAACTTGGTTTGCAACATAGTCAACATGAGTTCCACCTCTTATGGTGGCAATTCCATTTACAAAACTGACCTGCAATCCAAGCAAAATGTCTGAGGTATAACTATGACAACACACTACAGGGGAGCTTCACAGGAAACTACGCAACACTTACCTGCTGGAACTGGCCTTCACTTAGACTCACACACACCTCCCAACGATCATTTATTTTTTGGTAAATTCTGAAAAGGAAGGCAAATTTGAATATCAGAAATAGTGCTTGTCAGAGTTTTCCTGGAGACGATCAAACAGGTAAGAAAAAACAATGTCAAACCTTGGTAGATCGATTCCTTCTTTGGAAGCAGAGTTAATATACAGTTGCACGTAATCAGAGAAGCTTTTTACTGCCACCTTCTCACCATTCAACTCAACCTTCACGGTTTTGCCAAGGGTGCCTGCCATATCAACCACTCGCTTCCTCATGAGTGCCACAACATCAGCTTCGAGCTCGGTCATGTTGAACTTTGCAAGGTCAGGCTTGAAGGTAACCCTGGTCCAGTTCTCTGACTGCTTGCACTTTTTAATCTCAGGCTCCGACTTCTTCCCCATGTTCTCAGAGAAAACCTGCACAGGCATTCAAGGAGAGATGTCACAATATACCATGCGCTTGGTGATCTGGGTAGCTGTGCCTAAATAACGTACAGGAGATATTAGTTAATTTACTCCTACTGCAACCCTGGTGTGAGTTTAAACTAGCTATGTGTCTTTGTGTTAGTTTTAAACTAGATGCGCATATTCATGGTAAACCACACTGAGCAATGCTAAAAACTATCAAAGGAAACAAGATTCGGACAAGTGTAATAATTAAGAAACCCTTATGTAGCCAGGTTCTACAGACGATAAATTTTGAACTGACCCTGCAAAATTTTCATCAGAAACCCCAACTAAACAACGCACATGCTCCAATCTAGTACCAAAATCTCATTCATGGTTAAAAATACTACGGTCTCACACTCCAATATAACCAGATTCTCAACTCTAATGTGGTCACAACCAACCGCGCCTCATTACAGCCATATGGCACATCGATTCACCAGAATGTCTGCAGTTCTAACTAACCCAGTCCCAAACACCGACCCAAAAACCAGAATAGCAACCGTAAAACGCTCGTGGGATCCGTGATTGTCTTACCTGCCTGTACCGCTTCAGCCGGTGCCCATCAGCGGTCTCGATGACGAACTCCGTGGAGAAGATGTTGGCGAGCTTGGCACCGTAGCCGTTCCTCCCGCCAGTGGTCTTCCGCTCGTTGTCGTCGTAGTTGCTGCTTGTGAGGAGATGGCCGAAGATGAGCTCCGGCACGTACACGCCCTCCTCCTGGTGGATCTCGACGGGCACGCCGTCTCCGTTATTGTAGATGGAGATGCAGCACCCCTCGACGTCGATGTCGACCTTGAGGGAGTCCATGGAGGGGTCGCGCTGCTTGTTGTCTGCGGCGTTGACGAGGATCTCGTCGAAGATCTTGTAGAGGCCGGGGACGTAGGAGACAGGCCGATTCACCATGGCGCCGTCCTCGTAGACCCAGAGCGTCTGCGTGTGGTTCTGGACGGAGCCGACGTAGGTGTCCGGGCGCAGCAGGATGTGCTCCAGCTGTGTCTTCTTCTGGTACATCTCCTCGATGGTCTTCCCGGCGGCATCCCCCGCGGCGGAGTTGTGCGAGGAGCTGGACTTCAGCGGGGGCTTCTTCGCGGCGGGCGCCATGGCGGCACACAGAGGTTGTGTGCGCGCTAGGGTTTGGGGCGTGGGGGGGAATGCGGGGTGGGGTTTGGAATTGGGGATCTGGGGGAGGGGGAGGGGAATGGGGTGGGGTTTAAAGTGGACTGGGAGGGGGCTGCGGGGCGATTCGAAATTTGAATTTGGGGAGCGGGCGACGTTGCGCGTGTGCGCCCAGCGGGTCCGTCCGGTCGGATGGGGGATTCTGGAGACGGCGACGGGAGTGAACGCGCAAGGAAGGGTGTGCGTGCCTACATACTCGAGCCGTTCCGTTCCCTTTGACGGTTTCACACGCGAGAAGAGGGTTGTCTCAGGAAAAAAACACGGAAGAAGAGGGTGCATCCAATCCCACCGTCGGCCGCCGGCGAGGCCGTGGGCTCCTTCACCTCCGTCCGCCACTTCGGAGACGTGAGGCTGGAGGAGCCCCGGATCTCCATGTCAGGCGCTTAGATAGGTCTAGGATAAATTGGTCTGTCGGCATTCACTACGGTTGTGCTGAGAGGCTCGGGGTTGGTGAGTCTAGTATGTTAGACGATGTTGTTCTTTGCGGTGACAGTACCAGCGCATTTAAAAATAATGGTCGGGTTTCGATCCCGTCTAGACGGCATCCATGGCGGCGTCGAAGAGTCGATGGGCTATGTCTCCCATCGATCTTTCTGGTCGACGTTTTTTAGGTGTTCGGTCGATATCTATCATCATAGGCGATGTCATCGGCGGACGAGTGAAATGGTGGTTCCAGGTTTGGGCTTGCTGATTGATGGCAGCGGACCTGGTGCTTGGCCTCGACGACGTCGACGACTGGCGATGGCTTTAGGATTCGAGGAGGATGGGGATGATCCCTGGCCATCAAGCCACATCAACCAAGGATTTGCCAACGGAAAGCTTCTTCGTCGGCTCACAATGCCCTTCTAGGCTTTGGTTCTCTTTCGAATCCGACGACGGTTAGATGTGACAATGGCGGCTTCAGAATTAGCCTAAGGACTTCGATGTACTTTCCTTTTCTTGTAGAGTTTTTCTATAATTTTTGTGGACACGTGTTTGCTCTCGACCCTTCTAGCCGGTTTCATGCGTGTGTGTGTGTTGTATTTACCATGTTTGTGATCAATCAAACATGCGGTCATACGGGTTTTTTTCGATTTCCCTGCAGGTGCTCGCGTCCCCAAATTAGTTTCTGATAGTACAACTTCCTATTTTTTTTCCTTTGCTTTGCTTTTCTTTTATTTTTATTTTTGTTTTAGTTTTTTTATATTTAATTAATTTAAATACATCAAATTTTAGCAAAATAAAGTGGAATTTGTGCTCAAGTCATGTTTGCAAGTTGTTCGTCTCCTACTAAAAAACGTTCGTATTATAAAAAATATTCATCATGTACTAAAAAAACTTCATGGCATTTTTAAAACATGTCAATTGCCTATTCAAAAAGTAGTTTAGGAAATATTTGATTTTTTCCTTTTATGTTTATGAAAAATTACTACAGGACTACATTTTTAACACATAAGTATTATTTTTTAACACAGTACAGACGCATGCACGCATACGTACACACATTTTTAATACATGATTGAACTCTTTAAAACACGATAACCATTTTCAGAATATATGATGAATACTTTCTAATACACAATGTCCATTTTCAATACATGATTAATATTTTAAAATAACAATGAACATTACAAAAAGAAGATGGCCCTTTTAATACTCCCTCCGTCCGGAAATACTTGTCGTAGAAATGGATACAAATGGATGTATCTAGAACTAAAATACATCTAGATACATCCATTCCTCGGACAAGTATTTTCGGACGGAGGGAGTACATGATGAACTTTTTTAAATATGTGATGAACACTTTTTAGTACTCCCTCCGATCCAAAATAAGTGTCACGGTTTTAAACTAAGGTTAGTCCAACCTTAATTCAAACCTACGACACTTATTATGGATCGGAGGGAGTACATAATTAACATTTTCTCATACATGATGAACATTTGTTTCAGCATGAGGTGAAAAAAATTCCAATACATGATGAATTTTTAATACATGTTTAAAGAAATGGTGTATATTTTTGTACATGGTGAACATTTAAAATGCATAATGAACTTTTTTAGTCTGCGGTAAACATTTTTTAACACACGATTGACGTCTTTGAAATCCTGATGACCATTTTTTGCAATTTTTAAATGTCAAGATAAACATTTACTCAAGTATATGTTGAATTATTATTTTAATTCATATTGAGCATTTTTAATACACGATGAACATTTTTTATACCCAATGAACTACTTTAAAAAATCATGGAACAGTAGGAAAGAAACAGGAAAAAGTGAAAGAAAAGCCAGAAAAAATGGATAGAAAAATGTGAGGCATGGACCAATAGAACACAAAAAAAATGCTACATCGAATACCGCAGAATGGAAACCCGAGAAAAAAAAACTCGAGTTATTGGTTCGGCCGACTCGCTTCACACGCTTAGGCGAGAACTACTTCAGACTCGCAGTAGGCGAGATATAACACTAGTGAGCAAGGAAGGGGGGGGGGTCAACTCGAGGGAGGCAGCTGAGCATCGACAAGAGACAAGAAAGGGGGCATGTCAAGAGAGGAAACAAAGACATGTGATAGGATAGGAGCATGTGTGGGTGGCGGCTGGGAGCCACGAGGGAATCCAAGTAGGGTTTGAGAATAGCGATCTACGGGCCCTGCAATGGAATGGCATGCTTATTGGCCCCTTTTGCTGCGTCTCGGCGGGGAACATGGAGGTTTACCTATCAAAAGTTTGGGGTATGTGGTGTGACGCCCTCGATTCAATCGTACACTAATCATACACGCAAATGTGTACGATCAAGATCAAGGACTCACGGGAAGATATCACAACACAACTCTAGACACAAATTAAAATAATACAAGCTTTATGTTACAAGCCAGAGGCCTCGGGGGCTCGAATACATAAGCTCGAAAACACAAGAGTCAGCGGAAGCAACAATATCTGAGTACAGACATAAGTTAGACAAGTCTGCCTTAAGAAGGCTAGCACAAAAGCAACATCGATCGAAAAGGCAAGGCCTCCTGCCTGGGAGCCTCCTAACTACTCCTGGTCGTCGACGGTCTCCACGTAGTAGTAGGCACCCTCGGGGGTAGTAGTAGTCGTCGGTGGTGTCGTCTGGATCCTGGGCTCCACCATCTGGTTGCGACATCCGAGAAGAATGGAAAAAGGGGAGAAAGAGGAAGCAAAGCAACCGTGAGTACTCATCCGAAGTACTCAGCAAGCAAGGATCTACACTACATATGCAACATTATCAAAAGAAGGCTGTATATGTGGACTTGGCTGCAGAAATGCCGGAATAAGAGGGGGAGAAGCTAGTCCTATCGAAGACTAGCATCTTCTGGAAACCACCATCTTGCAGCAACATGAGGGAGTAGAGTAGTATAACATAAGTAGTAGCAGTGTTATCAACCTCGCCCAGAGATCCTTCCTCGACTCCCTACGAGAAAGCAATCCCAGAGCCATACTATCTAGTTCCAATCATAATCCAATTCTCATATCCACGTCTCATCTCAAGTATCCAGTTATAGTTGTATCGATCGGGATACAACTCCAAGTGTCTGTTACCGTAGGACAGGCTATCGATAGATGTTTTCTTCCCTGTAGGGGTGCACCAACTTACCCACCACGCTCGATTAACTCCGGACGGACACACTTTTCTGGGTCATGCCCGGCCTCGGCCAAACAATACGCAGCAACCCGACCTAGGCTTAATAGAGAGGTCAGCACGCCAGACTAAACCTATGCCCCAAGGGGTCATGGGCCATCACCCCAGGAACTCCTGCACGTTGCGTACGCGGCCGGTGAGTAGACCTAGCTACCTCCCTAAAAAGGCAGGAGCTTACCAGTCCAACCCGGCGCGCACCGCTCAGTCGCTGACGTCTATTAAGCTTTGGCTGATGTATACAACGCAGAACGCCCATACTATGCCCACGTGATGGTTAGTGCTATCAGGCCAGAGGCCCCTCGGATCAAATATCCAAATCGTAGTGGATTAGGAGCACGCGGTAACAAGTAAAGACTCACGAAAGATGTGACCTCGTTGCCCCATCTCGAGGACTTGCGGCAAGGGCTAGGAATGCCCGGCCATGCCTCGTAATTATCTCGCGGGCACCCTCCAGGTCAACCCGTCTCCACATCACTCGCAATTAAGCTCGCGCGGGTACCCCTCAGGGCCAACCCGTCTTTAGTAACATGGTTCAGTGTAAAGTCATAGTAACCATAGTAACTGTGTGTCCAAACATCAAGGGGAAAACCCGAGGAATCACCCCCGGTGAATTCCACCCGATGTAATCATCAAGGTGAACGTAAGAGGAACCACCCTCGAGGTTCACACTTGAGGGGTTGCACGACAGAGTCGTATCGGAAGTGGTTAAGGCGGAATCACCCTCGATGACCACGACCGAATAGCTACACTACAGGGTTAACATCAGAAGTGTTGTAGAGGTCTCACCCTCGGCACTCGATAGTAACCCAGCAGTGTCGAGCAACTAAGGGAAAAGTGATGTGCGGTGCCTGGTCTTCGATCCCGTTGATCGGGTCTTCAATGATGAAGCGGGGGCAACAAGGACAAGGTGGGGGTCACTGATGGATCACTAACCAACCTATACTAAGCAGTTTAGGATAAGCAGGTAGGTAACAATAAGCAGGTTATAAAAGCAGGCTATGCATCAGAATAGGAGCAAAAAATAACAGTAGCAAAATCTAATGCAAGCATGAGAGAATGGAATGAGCGATATCGGGATGATCAAAGGGGGGGCTTGCCTGGAAGCTCTGCTGAAAAGGAAGAAGTGTCGTCGTTGACGTAGTCGATCACAGGGTCATCGGCATCGTCACGAGGTCTACCGAAAAGAAGAGGGGGGAGAAACAGTAAATACATAGCAAGCAAGTGCATAACAGGACAACAGGCAGAGCTAGACGTGTTCTAACGCGGTGCTACACGATACCGGTGAAGGGGGAAGCCAACCGGGAATGTTTTCCCGGTTCCGGACCTGTGTCAGACAGATGACCGGAGAGAGAAAGTTCCATGTTCAGATAGTTAGAGGCATCTGACAGGTAAACGGACCGCGTGTTCGGATTCATCTCGTCGTGCTGAGCAACTTTCATATATAAAACTTTTTCATCCGAATTATGAATTATTTACTACTAATTTCCAACGATTTAAACATTATTCTAAAAATTCCGGATATTAAATTAAATTCGAAAATAAAACAGTAAAATACCCTTTTTACCTTGTGTAGTGCCAGCCACAGTCAAAGACATGTGGGGCCAAGTCAAAGTCAACAACAGAGCAATCTATTGACTGGGTCAAGCAGTGAATAGTGCATGGGTCCCGCGTGTCATTGTCTCAGGATAAACTAGGGCTAAATAAACTGGTTAATTAAAGGAGGAGGTCCCACTTGCCAAAGGTTAGTAACTAACCTATCCAATCTAATCTAATCCTAATTAATCTAAACTAACCGGCCAGCCCATCTAGCAGTGGCCGAGCTGGGCACTTGCGTGCACACGCTCACGCACGTAACCATGGCCAAGCCATGGCACGGCCGGCCAGCAGCAGCTGCGACGAGCGCAGCAGCAGGCAGCAGTAAAGCAGCAGGAGCAGCGGCAACAGATGGTGGCAGCGACAGCAGGCCGAAGCAGCGTGGAGTAGGGGCGAGCGGCGGCGACGACCAAACAGCAGCATGCATCGGGCAGTAAGCAGAGTAGCAGCGCCAAGGCAGCAGCAGTGTCACGCAGAGCAGAAGCTCAGAACACGCACATACATACGCGTACGCCCCGGCAGAAGCAGCAACGGGGCGCGGGCTCGGTGGCGTGGCCGCGGGGCGCTGCCGGGGGGGCGTAAGCGAGGCGAGGCAGGGCCCGGCTGGCGGGAGGCACGCACTGGAGGGCGCCGGCGGCAGCAGGAGGGCGTGGGGCCATGGACGGCAGCAGCATACGGGTGCGCGCGCGCGTACACGACCAAGGCGAACTCGTGGACGACGACTACGGCGCGGATCGAGTGTACAAGGAGGGGGGATGGAGGAGGAGCTCACCGTGGTGCGGATGACGAGCTCGGGGAGGCCGGATGTGGACCGGAACGGTGGGAATCGACGATGGCCGCCGGCAATGTACGTGATGAAGAAGACGGCGATGCCGAGCGTACGAGCCGCGCCGGCTTGAGCTGATGCCCGGGACGGACGAAGCCGGCCTCCGCGGATCTCCTGGATGTCCTACCACGCGAAGGCGACGACAGTGGCCGCGACGGTGACGATGGCGCGGCGACGATAGCTTCGGGTGTGTGCGGGGGAGCGAGCAACGGCGCGAGGGAGGAAGAAGTGGCGGCTAGGGTTCGACCGAGGGAGAAAGGAGGGGCTTGAGGTGGCCTTGTACTCATCGGGGAGGCGGGGGATGGCCGCCACGCACGGCATGGCCGGCGGATGAGCGCCACGGCCCCCCTGTCCCCTGTAGCGAGAGGAACAGGACAAGTGGGGGTGAGCTGGGCCTTTTGTGTAGCTAGCTGGGCCAAAGTGGCCAGTAGTAGCTCTCCCCCTTTTCTGCTTTCTATTTACCTTTTATAACTCTGTTTTGTATATTAATGTGTTAGCAAACGAGTTTTGTAAAAAGTGTAGATGGCCACATAAATAGTATTGCAATATTCGGCACTTCCACAAAAAGTTTGGTACTCAAATAACTTAGTTTGTTATTTTATAAATTATAAAAGGCTTTCAATTAATTGCTTAGGCCACTATTTTAGTTATTGTTGTGCATTAAAACACTTTACAAAAATGTTGGCTCACCATCAATATTAACAAATGAAAATTTGCCACATGATGAATATTTTACTTTTGTCATTTGAAAACTTTTATTTTTGACTTCGGATTGGATTTGAATTTGAATTGTGATTTGGATCAAGTGAAGATTAGCAACAGTAACATGATGACATGGCACCATTAATAGAGGATTACTGTAGCATGACACTGGGGGTGTTAGATGTGGTTAGTTCGGGTAGAAAGGAATAACATGATTTTAGACCCAAAAAGTGAATAGGTGCAAGAATAAAACAAACCTGAAAACCAAAATACTTGCTAACTCGGTGAATTGGGTTGGTTCCTTTTTGGTTTTCATTTTTTGGTTTTTGGTTAATATGTCGACTAGATGAGGGTGAAACAAGCAAGTTCCAATTTTAATATTTTCTTAGTTGATTTCAGAGGCATGTGTGGAATCATATGTTCTCCATAAATGCAACTAAGTAATACACCATATATGATGAGTTATCGTAACCTAGCAAGTTGGACAGGACAAGCATGCAAGCAAGTAATAACAACAAGTAAAGTTAGGGTTATAAATAACCACCAGCGATGAAGACAAAGATGTAATCTAAAGTTCAAACTCTTAGGAGTGTTTTGATCACCATTTAAGAGGTGGGGAACAACACAATGTTCCCATTACAACAAATGTCTCACCTAAGTCACTGAGTGCCTTGACCAACAAATATCCAAGAACCCTCTCATTAGGGATGGCTCTTTGTATGAGCTCCAAACCCTCACAAATGATATCGGGGCACAATTCCACAACATGTCCAAGAGTAACATGGTTCATAAACAAACTAGTGGGGAATTAACAAACTTAAGTTTTACTTTTGGTGCAAGTGTTGACCAGGATCTCCTCTTGGTCTTCCTAAAAGTATAACTTGAATGGAGGACTAGGGAGGGGGGGTGTCAAGCCTTTTTAGGTGTCCAACAATGGTGGAGAGAGATTTGGGTTCATCACTTCCTATGTGGGGAATATAATATCTTATATAGGCCCCACAAAAAATATGCCCTTGACATTGTGTTGTAGTATCCTCGAAGGCTCCAAGGTACCTTCAGGTGCCGCCTGATACATCTCCAACGTATCTATAATTTATGAAGTATTCATGCCATGTTTACAACAATTTTATATGGTTTTGGTATGATTTGGATGGAACTAACCCGGACTAACGTTATTTTTAGCAGAACTACCCTGGTGTTCTTTTTTGTGCAGAAATAAAAGTTCTCCAAATGCAACAAAACTTTTTGACAATTTTTTTGGAACAAAAGAGGCACTAGAAGCTTCATGGGAGTACCAGAAGGTGAAGGAGGGGAGCACAAGACACCTGGGCGCGCCAGAAGGCCCAGGCGCGCCCAACTGGGTTGTGCTCACCTCGAGGCCCATCTTCGCGTGAAACCAACGTAAAAAATCCTATAAATACATAAACCCCCATAAATAACCCTAGATCAGAAGTTCCGCCGCTGCAAGCCTCTGTAGCCACGAAAAACCAATCTAGACCCCGCTCCGGTACCCTGCCAGAGGGGAAAATCATCACCGGTGGGCATCTTCATCATCCCGGCGGTCACCATGATGAGGAGGGAGTAGTCCACCCTCGGGGCTAAGGGTTTCTACCGGTACTTATGTGTTTAATCTCTCTCTCATTCTTTCTCTCGTTTTCTTGAGATGTCACGATCTTGATGTATCGCGGGCTTTGTTAATATAGTTGGATCATATGTTGTTTTCCCCTCTATCTTGTTGTGAATTGAGTTTTCCCTTTGAGATTTCGTTCTTATCGGATTGAATACTTTTATGGATTTGAGAACACTTGATGTATGTCTTGCTATGAATACCCATGGTGACAATGGGGTATCATATTGATTCACTTGATATGTGTTTTGGCACTCAAGTCGCGGATTCCCGAGGTGACATTGGGGTAATCTATGCATAGGGGTTGATGCACGCTCTCGTCTTTGTTTCTCTGGTAGAAATCTTGGGGCACTCTTTGAGGTTCTTTGTGTTGGATTAAGTATTATGAATTTGAAATTGTTTGATACATATCGTATAATCAACTCACGGGTACTCGCGGTGACATTGGAGTATCTAGGTGACATTAGAGTTGGTTGATGTGTATCATATGGTGTTATTTTAGTATGAACTCTTGGTTAGATCGATCGGAAAGAATAGCTTGGTGTTATTTTAGTACGAACTCTAGGATAGATTGATCGGAAAGAATAGCTCTGAGGTGGTTTCGTACCCTACAAACAATTTCTTCTTATGTTCTCCGCTAGATAAGAACTTTGGAGTGGTTCTTCATCGCACGTGAGGGATGGTTATATGATCCAATTATATTAGCATTGTTGAGAGATTGCACTAGTGAAAGTACCTAGGCCTCATTTTCAAGCATTGCAAATACCCTTTGTGCTCACTTTTTCTACTCGTTACCTTGCTGTTTTTATTGTTACCATTACAAAAATCAATATCTACTATCATTACTACACTTGTATCACCATCTCTTCGCCGAACTAGTGCACCTATACAATTTACCATTGTATTTGGTGTGTTGGGGACACAAGAGACTTTTTGTTATTTCGTTGCAGGGTTGTTTGAGAGAGACCATCTTCATCCTACGCCTCCCACAGATTGATAAACCTTAGGTCATCCACTTGAGGGAAAATTGCTACTATCCTACAAAACTCTGCGCTTGGAGGCCCAACACGAGTCTACAAGAATAAAGTTGTGTAGTAGACATCACCGTCCGAGCCAAAATAGAAGCTTGTTGCTTTAGCTAGAGGTACCTAGGAGATTCGAAGGCACACCAATAAAGAGAATTTCATGCAACATCTTGAACGCACTCTATTGCATAGGTTGTGGGTGTATTTGACTTATTTGAAGTTTGTTCATACCCATACATATATCCATAGCATGCCTCAAACGGTAAATCATCGGTAAAAAATTAACGTGACAGCTTCTTTGACCTTTGCATGGGGGTATCCAACCAACCATTTGTTTCATCTTAAGATTCACACAGTTGTGAAAGCACTTTGAAACAAGGCTAGTCTTCTAAACATATGTCATTAATGCCAGGACCCTCTTTATGGGAATATGTTGTTTCAACGAGTAATGAATCTAGAGGGGAATCTATAAGACAGTAACAACATGGATGATGCCTTCCTACCCACCCAGGTTCAAGGCATGGTGCTTGTAATTTGCGTTTGTTCCAACAATTATATTGCAGGGGCCTTTCCTACAATCTTTCTATAAAAAAAGTCTTGTAACTACAAGGCCAGTCCTTGTAGCCAAGTCGATTTTGAAGTTTTCAGTTTGTTACTCAAATGCCAATCCATTTGTTGTTTTTTGTGGAAACAACATGCATCAGATTACATGGTGCCACTAGTAACATGGCCATGCCAACAATTAGTAGGGGGTCACAACGAACCTATAGTGAATGTCGTCATATCGACAAAAAAAATCAATATCACTGTTATAAAACCAAGTAGCATTGCCCCCCTCATCATGACATGCCAAGGTCCAAGGCTTAGTGATGAGCATTATCACTAATAGGCCACTTAGGAGGCACCGGTGACACGAGAGTTCGTCTAGAGAGTTATGTCTGACTGGCCTTGAACTAATGTGTTTATGATGATGTATTCAGACGCCCAAAATAGATTGGTCATCATCACTGACCAACTATCAAAATTGGCCTGTTGGTCTTGTACATTCAAAAAGGACCCTTCACTTTTCGTGTGAGTCGTTGTTGTTGTGTATGCAACATTATAATATGTGTCTGCTGCCCTTCCCCATTAAAAATCCTCATGTTGGTTATGTTGAGCCTATTTCCCTTATGTTTCTATGTCTACAGACACACACATTCGCTCTCCTCCCTCCCATGGACCACCCTCCTATCCCTCCACTTCCCACGAACGCTTATATGTGGGGCCTATACAATGCCCTGATACATGCATTTTACATCATGTTTTCCTACCATTATTTCTTCTTCTTTTAAGTTATATTCCACTTTTTGATGCAATTGTAATGCCTTTTCTCTCTTAATTGCAAGTTCTATCACAAGAGGGAGATTGCCGGTAGCTGGTATTCTGGACCTCAAAAAATATACTCCCTTTGTCCCAAATAAGTGTCTCAACTTTGTACTAACTTTAGTACAAAATTGTACTAAGGTCAAGACACTTATTTTGGGAGGGAGGGAGTACAATAAAGATAGCTATTCGTCGAAGCTCCAAATGACCTGAAAACTTAAGAAGATTTATATTGGAATATATAAAAGATACTGAAAGAAAAATATACTGGAGAGGACCCACCATGGGCCCACAAGCTCAGGTGGCGCCCCCCTCGGCATTCCATGTGAGCTTGTGGGGCCCATAGAAGGCCTCGGAAGCCCATCTCCTCCTATATGGAGCCATCTTCCCTAGAAAAAAAATCAGAAGAAGACTTTCGAGACGAAGCGCCACCGTCTCGAGGCGTAACCTGGGCAGGAGCACTTTTGCCCTTCGGTGGAGCGATTCCACCGGGGTTAATTACTTCCCTCCAGGAGGGGGAAATCGAAGTCATCGTCATCACCAACCCTCCTCCCATCGTGGGAGGACTCATCTCCATCAACATCTTCACCAGCACCATCTCATCTCCAAACCCTAGTTCATCTCTTGTATTTAATCTTTGTCTCAAACCTCAAATTGGTATACTTGTGGGGTTGCTAGTAGTGTTGATTAGATCTTGTAGTTGATGCTAGTTGGTTTACTTGGTGGAAGATTATATGTTCAGATTGATAATCATATATTTATCTCCTCTGATCATGAACATGAATAGGATTTGTGAGTAGTTCCTTTTTTCTTGAGGACATGGGAGAAGTCTCGTTATAAGTAATAATGTGAAGTTGGTCATTCAATGTTTTGATGATGTGTTATGTTTTCCTCTAGTGGTGCCATGTGAATGTCGACTACATAACACATTACCATGTTTGGGCCTTGGGGAAGGCATTGTGGGATTACTAAGTAAATGATGGGTTGCGGGAGAGACAGAAGCCTAAACCACATTTTATGCGCTACTTTGTAAGGGGCTGATTTGGATTCATATGTTTCATGCTGTGGTTAGATTTATCTTAATTATTCTGTTGTAGTTGCGGATGCTTGCAAGAGGGGTAATCATAAGTAGGTTGTTTGTTCAAGTAAGAGGAGCGCCTTAGCACCGATGCACCCACATAACAACTTATCAAAGTAGTGAACACGAGTCAATGAATCGTGATGAAAATGACGAGACAAAATTCTCATGTGTCCTTGAGAATGCTTTAACCACTATAAGAAGTACTTTTAGCTTGTCCTTTGTAATAAAAAGGATCGGTCCAGCTTGTTGCACCTTGTTACTTGCTATGAATTATCTTGCTACCAAACTATCTATCACAACTACTTTACAACACTTACAAAGAATACCTTGCTGAAAACCGCTCATGATCCTTCTGCTCCTCGTTGGGTTCAATACTTTTACTTATCAAAAGGACTATGATTGATCCCATATACTTGTGGGTCATCAAGACTCTTTTATGGTGCCGTTGCCACGGAGTGAAGCGCTCTTTGTAAGGAAACATTTATATTACATGTTGAATTTCATCTTTGATTGTCACTATGGAAAGCAATCCTTTGAGGGGTTTGTTCGGGGTATCTTAATCTTAAGCGGAAGTGGTAAGATCTATGCCTCAACTTACTAAAAATATTTATTATGAAATCCCTTTTGGTATCATGGAAAAATTGCATGCTAATCCCTGTGTAGGAGATCAAAAAATACATCCTGATATGCACTTAGTCTATATGGATGAACTTTGTGGATTGTTTAAGCTTGTAGGTTTGTCAAGGAATGGAGTTAATAATAAATTATCCCCTTTGTATTTAGAGGGAAAATCATCAGCATGGTATAGGCTATTGGATGAACCTGAAACATGGGACAGGAATCGACTGAAGCTGGAATTCCATCAAAAAATTATCCTATGCACTTGGTTCATCGTGATCAGAATTATATTTATAATTTTTGGCCTCGTGAAGGAGAAATTATTGCTCAATATTGGCAGAGGACTAAGGATATGATGCTCAAATGTCCCAATCATGAGCTCTCAAGAGATGTGATTATGGCAAACTTTTATGCTCGGTTTTCTCATAATGATAGAACAATGCTTGATTATTCTTCTGTTGGTTCTTTCACAAAAAGAAGTATTGAATTCAAATGGGATCTTATTGAAAGAATTAAATGAAAATCAAAAGATTGGGAGATCGACAAAGGTAATGAGACAAGTATAAATCTTGAATTTGAATGATTTAAGTCTTTTGTAGAAACAGATGTTTTTTTCATAAGCTTAGTGCAAAATATGGACTCAATTATGAGATAGTAGCTACATTTTGTGAATCCTTTGCTACTCACGTTGACCCCCCTAAGGAGAAGTGGTTTAAATTTCATCCACCCACTAAACATATTTGTGAAGAACCAATTATTGCAAATACTGAAATACTTTCTTACACTGCTAATCCTGTTGTGCCTACTAGTTACATTGAGAGGCCTTCTTTCCCAGCTAGGATTAAGGAACATGCTAAAGCTACAACTATGGTCCATAAGAGTAATATTAAAGCACCTAACCCTTTGAACAAATTAAAGTAGAACCTCATGATACGTCTCCATCGTATTTCCAAACTCTTTTGCCCTTGTTTTGGACTCTAACTTGCATGATTTGAATGGAACTAACCCGGACTGACGCTGTTTTCAGCAGAATTGCCATGGTGTTATTTTTGTGCAGAAATAAAAGTTCTCGGATTGACCTGAAAATTTACGGAGAATATTTCTGAAATATATATAAAATATTGGCGAAAGAATCAACCAGAGGGGGTCCACCCATTGGCCACAAGCCTGGGGGCGCCCCCCTGGGGCGCGCCTAGGTGGCTTGTGCCCCCCGGACCTCCTCTGACCCTAATTCCAACGCTATATATTTACATCCCGGGAGAAAAAAATTAGAGAGAAGGATTCATCGCGTTTTACGATATGGAGTCGCCGCCACCTCCTGTTCTTCATCGGGAGGGCAGATCTGGAGTCTGTTTTGGGCTCCGGAGAGGGGGATTCATCATCATCATCATAACCAACCTTCCTCCATCACCAATTTCATGATGCTCACCGCCGTGTGTGAGTAATTCCATCATAGGCTTGCTGGACGATGATGGGTTGGATGAGATTTACCATGTAATCGAGTTAGTTTTGTTAGGGTTTGATCCCTAGTATCCACTATGTTCTGAGATTGATGTTGCTATGACTTTGCCATGCTTAATGCTTGTCACTAGGGCCCGAGTGCCATGATTTCAGATCTGAACCTATTATGTTTTCATGAATATATTTGTGTTCTTGATCCTATCTTGCAAGTTGTAGACACCTATTACGAGTTATGATCCGCATACCCCAAGGTGACAATAATTGGGATTCTTTCCAGTGATTACCGTAGTTTGAGGAGTTCATGTATTCACTAAGTGCTAATGCTTTGGTCCGGTTCTCTATTAAAAGGAGGCCTTAATATCCCTTAGTTTCCATTAGGACCCCGCTGCCACGGGAGGGTAGGACAAAAGATGTCATGCAAGTTCTTTTCCATAAGCACGTATGACTATATATGGAATACATGCCTACATTATATTGATGAATTGGAGCTAGTTCTGTGTAACCCTAGGTTATAACTGCTACATGATGAATATCATCCGACACAATTATCATTGCCGATCCATTGCCTACGAGCTTTTCACACATTGTCTTTGCTAAGTTACTTTCGCGTTGATACTGTTACAATCACTACAAAACTGCTACTGTTACTTTTGCCACCGTTGCCGTTACTTCCATACTACTTCGCTACTAAATACTTTGCTGCAGATATTAAGTCTTTCATGTGTGGTTGAATTGAAAACTCGGCTGTTAATACTTGAGAATATTCTTTGGCTCCCCTTGTGTCGAATCAATAAATTTGGGTTGAATACTCTACCCTGTTGCGATCCCCTATACTTGTGGGTTATCAAGACCTTTTTCTGGCGCCGTTGTCGGGGATCATAGCTCTATTCTCTGAGTCACTTGGGATTTATATCTGTTGATCACTATGAGGAATCTGAAAGATAACAAAACCATGATTTTTCCTCTACTACGAGGGGAGGTAAGGAACTGCCATCTAGATCTGCACTTGATTCACCTTCTGTTTTGAGTAAGCTTGCGACACCTACACCTGCTATTGATTCTGATATGTCGCATGTTATTGACTCCTCCACTAGGGAGCTACATTGACTTAGGTCTCCCTCTAGCTCAGAATCACTGTTAGGATCATATTCTGAGCATGAATCTGTAGGTGGAGAGCGTTTGCATTGCATTGCATCCAGACTTGATTTCAGTCCCTTAATGCCAAGTTTGATAGCCATGGCATTATTCTGCTTTAATCTTTTCATGCGCGCAAGCTCATAATCATTATGATGCTGTTCAGAATGTGAGATTCATGAAAACATAAAAGTAGTCAGATTATCTATGGAATGCATTGCGGATTCAACTCGGAGAGTGTCTCCCTATAAACCCCTGCATATGCAAAGTTCACCTCCCCAACCGTGCTGACCATACCACACACAGAAATACAAACCCCTTATGTCTCTATAACAGGCAGGCACACATTTCAAAACTGAAGTAGGAACATTAGAATCATATGAAATTCGTATTTGAACAAATAAACTAAGCAATTATGAGTGGCATAATGTTTAGCTTCAAGGGTGGAGTGTTGGTAGTGCGACACAAAGCAAGTAGGCAGATTGTATTCCATGTAAAAGATCGAAACCTATGTAAAAGCTGGAAATGACACTTTCTTTCTATACAATGCAGTGTTCGTTACCCACACATGATGGAAGAGATCACATAGAGAAATACTATTCACTCATGTCTACGATTCCAGTATTTAGAAACAGGGTGGTCCACCCTAAAATAATATTGACAACAAATATGACAAGGCAAGCATAGATGTAGTGAATCAATCATTTACTTGTGAGCTTACTAGGACAAGTATGCAGAATTGTAACTGCAGTAAGAGACCGTCCAAAATCTAAATGAAGAAGTTTGTCTAGCACTTATTGTTTGCAACTAATCGACGTGAATAATTGGATATTATATCGAATGAGTAAGAAAGACAAGTAAAATTGTCAACAAACCTGGCTTGCAGTAGTAATCTGGGTCAATGTCACTACGACCAACAATCCAAAATGACTAGTTTCTGTTCCGAGGGCCGGAATTTTGAAAACCCTGTGAACTTTAGAGGTACTAAAGATTACCGAAATACATCTGAACCATTAAGTGTAGGTAGCACTGAGCACACAACAAACCCTAATGACAGTCCTGCCTAATGAGTAATGAATCAATTAGAAAATGGGTGATGAGGAGTGGCTGCTGAGTGTTGAGGACGTATCTCAGGATAAATCGGGTTGGCTTGATGGGTGCTGCACGCCTGAGCCCTGAATGGACTGGGAAGGTAGGCACGGCGGCGCGCCCGGGCAGCGGTGACGCTGTTGGGCGAGCGGCTCCTGGCGTCCTGTTAGTCCGGCGTCTCCTCCTAGAGTCATGCCGTCCGGGGACGGCAAGCCGCCGACGAGGCAGGCGGCTGGGGGCGAGTAGAGATCGGAAGCGCGCAGCAGAACAGAGGGGAATCGGGGCCTGGGACGACCCATAATCCCAGGGTGGGCCGGCCCACTGTGGGCACCCTGTAGAGATACACACCCGAGCGGCGAACATGCATTTTCGAAACTAATTTAGGAACATTTAGCTGACCAATTAAACAACTCTGTTTTAATAATATCAGATTCATATTTGAACAACTAAGTTTGTTTAGCTTGATGGGTGGAGCAGTGTTATTATGACACGAAGCACGTATTCTGATCGTATAGTGATCATAAAAGGGGGAAACTCTAAGCATATTTTTTTTAGCAAAAGAGGGTTTCCCCTCCGATTTCTATTAAAGAAACCACCACGGAACCAACATGATCAATTAAACCCTAAGCATGATCAATTAAACCGTATTATGGCTGTGCCATGGCATATTTGAGGCCGCAAACCGAAGAAATGATATTTAGCATCCATTGTTTGCTTCGAACTAAGAACTAAATTCTAAGAGCTGAAAAGAAAGTAGAGTAACCAAGTTAAGATCTATTTTCTGGTTGAGATCAAAAAGTTGAGGAGATATGAAGTACCACCTCTCTTGCGGCGCCGTGTAGGCATCGGGGGTGCGATGGCTGTCGGTGGCGTTGAAGCAGATCTGCGACGGTAGACGGGTGCATCGGGGGATAAGTCCCGTTGCGGTGGAAGAGAAGGTCGTGTGAGCGGCCCCGACAAAGAGGATGACGGCGCCGATGAAGCAAGAGGACGCGATGCAAGGCTATTGGTCCGTCGCCGTGGATGAGAAACGTCCATCTCTAGCAGTGGACGACGCGGTCTTGGTAGGCGCTCCGGCATGGTGGAGGACGGTGGCGATGGATGTGGTGGAGGACGGCGACGATGGATGGGGTGGCGGACGGAGGCTGGTGTGGGGATGGGGTGTTCTAGCGCGGACAGTGTATGCATGGGAAAATGGAGGGAGAGGTACGGGGAACCATGTTTTTGGGACGCGCCTGTCTAAAATATGGGAAAGTTACGAACTTAGCCCCCGTTTAAAATTTGGACGTCTCATCGGTTGGGGATAGGACGGTAATCTCGCATCTCGCCAATATTTGCCCAGAGCGATTTCGGGCGAGGAGAGGGTGGTTGGCGCCCATGGTTGGCGCCCACGGTGTATGAACGGGGCTGACAGGTAGGGCGGTTGTGTCACGTCTGAGTGAAGTTACAAACCTGCCCCTATTGAAAATATTTGCCTACATCGATTTCGGCCGAGTCGAGTTTGTTTTGCCGCCCACCGTGTATGAATGGGGAATGGAGGGAGAAACAGAGGTCTTTCGGACTAGCTTGAATCAAATGAGTTTTGCCGCCCATGTTTGACGCCCACCGTGTCGGAATGGGCTCAGAGGCGGTCGTGTCACGTCTAATTGAAGGTACTAACCTACCCCTATTTAGAGCAGTGGAAATTGGGCCGATGGATTGTCCGTGTAATGGGTAGACAATAATTTCCATCTCCCAAACACTTGGCTTCGGGCAGCTGACGTGGGAGTGGACATTTTGCTGCTTCTTTCGAATTTTGGGACAATAAGCATCCACGTTTACCCTGGCAACTAAATTCGAATCCATTTTGTATTCCTATATGAATCTTTATAAATCCTTCTATGTGTTTTTATATATCTTCAAAAGGACAACAAAGATGTATTCCACTGTCATATATGAATCCAGTTTAAGGTGAATTCAAATATTTGGAACACTTCATGTCCAACTCAAATGTCACACGCAGCATAATGTGTACTCCCATTTAGATATGTACACAAGCGATGTATCAAGATTCAAATACCGAGTCAATCAACCAAGAATGTACAGAACTAACAGACATATAAACACTTATAGAGTATATGGATCAATAATATCAACTAACATACATAAGCCAGGCCGCTGTACTTTTTTTGGGCTACAATAGCATCCTTTTTTTAGCCAGCATCTTGGCCCTTTCCGATGCATGCCACTTATGGTCCATCTATACTACTACTATTGCTGAATGCACATTCAGCCCGATTGGCATATTTGTAGGTCTGGCACAGCAATCCAAATGAAATGTCTCCGAGTCTTATCAATTAATACAGACTTGTGCTCAAATAAAATTACAAACCAAAAAACAAAAAAACAATTATTACATGATCTCTAAAACAAATGGTTTGATTGATTACATGAACAGACAACACAAAGGTTAATCAACTATGGAAAGAACATTTCACCTATGATTTACCAAGTAGGAATTTAATTTCCTTTTTTCCTTCAGGACCTTAACAATCTGGTCAGTCTCAGCTTGCTTCGTTTTGAAATCCACCAAATATTTAATGGTTGTCTTGAGTACTGCTTGTGATTGTGCTGTTTGCTTCCTCAACATGTCAACTTCATCTCTAAGTGCAGAAGCAGAATCTCTTTCTACCACTAGTTTAGCCTATAGAGCATCAGCAGTTGGCAATTCATAATGCACGATTGGGCCGGTGCCACTGCTGTGGGATGATGCAACGTCCATGGGGACCTCGCTCTTTGATCTTGGGCTAACCTGTTTTTCCATTAAAGTTCCGATTGGATTCAGAAAAGTTGAAGTTAGCAAAACATCTCAACTGGGAGTTATAACAGCAAACCAGTTAAACAAACAAGGAATTAAAGAGTTTCAATTGGATGCTGAAAAGTAGTTATTAACATCATTGTAACCCGTTGTTGCAGCAGCAAAGCAGTTAAACAAACAAGTAGATATTTAAGTTAAGGCAAACAGGTAATTCTTAACAGTAAGTATCAAACACATAGATAGGCGCAGTCTACAATATGATTAACAGGCTGTGCCATTATGTAATCAGTAGCAAACTAAATTAAGCCAAGCAACGTAATTGAACAATTTTGCAATAAGTGGCTAACTAAAATTCCGAGAAGCAGGTAACTGAAGTTATGCTAGTTCTTTGTACATGCACACTGCAACTTCTTTTTCGCTTACAAGGTTGTACGAAGGAGTCCATGGCATCAATTGCTTGGATACGCAGTCCTAATACTTCTTTCTTCCCACACTGCATGGGTAAGTCGAATGGTTAATCTGGTAAGATGGTGCGTCCTTGATATGTTATATGAGGACGTGTAGTCAGACTAGTTGTAGCCAAACACATCACACTGGCTTTTACTGTATATTTCATGCGATTACTTTTGGCATATAGAGATCTAAGCAATCTACAATAGGATGAAAAGACTGGCATCCTTCACATTATTGGAGAACTCAGTTCATAGAAACAAGCAATTCAACCATTCTGTGGGTAAATCAAAAGCGCCGCTGGAATATTTTTCACTACCCAATCATACACGCAAAAAGGGGCGACACCACCATAGGGGCTAGTATGGGCGGCCGCCTTAGGTGGCTGGAAAGTGTGCACCTAGTTTGAGTCGTCCAGGTTGGCCCACGCTAGTTTTGTTCGTCCCAACGCACGAGCAGGCAATGTAAAAAATGAAGAAAAATGTTTCAATTTGGATGGGCCAATAACATAAGTGCAAGGCAGGCCCTATAGCAGGCTCGCGGCCCAAACGAGCGCCTCCCATATCGATCGACAGCAGGAAAAATCCCAATTCATTCGCTCCAGCCTCCAGTCTGGTTCGCTCCTAACCTAGCCGCCGCTGGACAGACCGACACATCACTTCCTCGCGCCCTCGTTGGAGGGCGGTCGCCGGGCTTCAAGCGAACGGAAGGACAAGAAGATGAAGATCCAACCCTGGGTGTAGCCTGCGTGGGAGGTAGCGGCGGCAGCACGGGCATGGCATCGAGCTTGCGCAAACGGATAGTCGCAGCTTGCAAGAGTAGCATGCGCAACGAGCAGGTACATCACATCCATGATTATATCTAATTCAACTCTTCAATTTCTGGCCAATAGTTAAACCTGACGGTGTTGTAAAACTGCTTGTATGTAGGGAATCTATGAGAAAATGAAACCAATTTCTACTTATTTTATAACTCCCCCAATCAATACTGAACTGACTGAATCTGATGTATCTAATCAAGTTTCCGGTGCAAACATACAAGCTCATGTTGTTCTTGATCCTGAAGTGTCTAATGAACAGACTGCTAATGAAGGATTTGATGCAAACATTTTACATGCTCCTGGTGATGAACATATAGTGTCTAATGAGGGATCTAATGCAAGCATTTTGCAAGCTCATTGAAGGATTTAGTGTCTAATGATGATCTACTATGTTGAGAGAGACAGAGATTTGCAGGCAGTGATGACAAGCAAATTATAGTGCATTTTCATAGCTTGAGGAAACGTCGAGGCCATCTACCAGAAATTCCCCGTATCATGACAACATAGCATAAATACTTTTCTAATCTGTTGTTTGAAACTATTGGCATACTTGTGCAGGATAGATATATTGATATGCAGTTTGCGCACTGGTTATACGTGCAATTACACTTCGATATTTTCAGCCAGAGAACGAATAATTCAAGAAGGTACAGACCATGTTTGTAGTCCTTGTACACCATGTTGCATTTTGTGTTTTTTGGTGCTTGCATCATTTAGTGTTTATAATCTGAACTACTTTGGATCATTAGCTGGTTTTCAAAGTGCATGTAGCTTCACATTTCTCAAGTTATGTTGATTTCCGGAGTGCAAGTGCCTTCATATTTTTTAAGTGAAATGTTCGCCCCTGGTAACTTGAATTCGTGAATCAGCCACTACACACAAATCATACACGAATGCCAGTACGAATTAAATGAAATGCAAGGATTTACGCTAGCTCGTTGTACAAGCTCACTGCAGCTCTGCTTGCGCTTGGGATGTTCCATGTACAAGTCCATGTTACCACTTGCTTGGATGTGCAGGCCTTGTGCTCCTTGCATCCCCCTCTGCATTTTTGACACGGCGAATGGTTGATCAAATAAGAGGAATCAACCTTGATGTTGTACCGGAGGACAGATACTTACAAGGTTATACAGGTGTGCAGGATGTGTACCAGATCCCGTAGCGTCGTCATGCTTCGCTAAAAAATGAATTTTCTTGTTTCAGATGATATCTCCAGAAGAAATAAGAGTTAAAGTCAGAGTTGCATAGGCGTGTAAGCTAAGAGAGCAGTGAAAGGATATCCAAACATCGTTGGAACAATGCACAAGGGAGTGATGTGTGGATACCTAGTTCGGGCCGGCGTTTGGGCATCCTCGCCTAGCTAGAGTGCGGGTCACTTCAGAGCCGTTGAGGGTGATGCGCTGGCGTTGGCTGGCCGCGCACGGATGCAGATCTTGAGTGGCAGCGGAGCGCTATGATGCGGTGGACGAGACCGTTGGTGAAGCCCCAACGGCCTCGGGGGGCGGAGGTGCGACGATGTGCTCGGTGAAGTAGCCCCGGTGAGCTGGGAGACGGCGTCGGTGAAGCGCACCTGATGCGGTGGAACTCGGTGTCTATGAGGCACGTCGGTTGCGGCGGCCGACGTTGTCGGTGGACCACCCGGTGCGATGGACGAGGGCGTAGATGAGGTCGCTCCGGTGCGGTGGTGAAGCGCGACCGTCGTCTTCGTCGTCGTCGTCCGGCACAGAGGTGGGGAACGGTGGGGAAAGAGACGAGACGAGGGTTGGCGGCGAATTAGGGATTTGAGCAATCTGGCGCGGAAGGGGACGGTGAGAGATTTTGCAGGGCTGGAATTGGGGCCGCCAGATATTTCAATCCGAAACATGGAA